>NC_048898.1:29661755-29701828 GCF_011077185.1 Oxyura jamaicensis | reverse complement strand
TTTCTTTCTTTCTTTCTTTCTTTCTTTCTTTCTTTCTTTCTTTCTCTCTCTCTCTCTCTCTCTCTTTCTCTCTTTCTCTCTTTCTTTTTCTTTCTTTCTTTTTCTTTCTTTCTTTTTCTTTCTTTCTTTTTCTTTTCTTTTTTTTTTTTCCATTCCTTGAAGTAGAGCTCAAACATTTGTAGGTGGAATGTTGTGGCTGCCAGAAATGGACAATGATTAACCAGGTCTTAAAACACTTATTGAAGGGACATTAGACGAATATGAAAAGTTTGAATTAGTGACCCAATTAACTCATATTTCTGCAGGGAGCCGTGTCTCTGACTTTTACAGAGTAGTGCTTTACCCTGTGCAAGCACAAACACACAAAATGGTAGACATAAGGTTCTCCCAGTAGCTTAAATCCTGACATTTCCTAACATTTGAGTGCTTTAAGTGTAGCTGATGGAAATTCTAGCAACACACCACTATGACATCTACCTATCTAATGCCCTACATCTCAAAGGCAGGGGATTATTACTCCCCCCCAGACTCTGTCTGCAGTGCTGGAGCATTTCCCACAAACATTTGGCTGTTTGCTCAGCCCTCCCCGACCCTGTGAGCACTAGTGCCACTTGCTGCCTGCACCTTCCCACCTTCCTCCCTGGGGGCCCCTTGATTCCTGGTGGCTGCCCATGGTGTCGGGTGGTCCCAAAGGCACCTTCCCTGATCCAGCAAGGAGCTGGTGCCAAGGTACATACAGCCCTGGCTTGTGCTCTGCTCTGCAAGCCAATGGTTTTAACCGGCTGGTGCCAAAAAATGGCTGGGATACAAGGGTCCCCATGTGGCTGCTGCCTGTCAAGCTCCTGGGAATGCAACTGCAGGAACACATGCTTTAAAATAGGAGTTGGATGAAGATGGATGAAGGTCAAAGTGGTCTTCCCTGCTTTGGATCTCACCCGAGCAATGATGAGGCTCTAAGACAACCGGATTTAACAAAATCGTGATGCTGCCATAGCCAGAGCTGAACTCCAGGGGCCAAAACAGCCCCACACAATGGCAGGCAGTCTGCTGCTGGGTACCACTCAAATCAGGGGCAGCTTTAACCTTACAAATCAGCGTTAATTCTCATCAAAATGCTATAGACCTTTCTAAAACCTTCATTTACTGTTTGATTCTATTTGTGACATAGAGCGGCAGCATAACATGACAGAGATTTAAGAAAACAATACTGTACAAAACAAAACCAGTACATCGTCATTGCCAAGAGAATATCCACGAGGCTAGAATACTCAGTTGTCATGCATGTGAAAACCGGAAAAAAAAAAGATCACTGCATCATAAAAGACACTGCAGTTTTGTGGTCTTGGCCTCTTTTTGTGCTTACGTGGAGCTGCCACATGTACCCTGCATGCTTGCAAAAGCCCTACTGAGGGCTGCACAAGCACATGTGCATAAGAACTCTGAAATGGCTTGAAAATTAAGTGGAAAACAATATTTAGGACAATTTGTTGCAACATGTAAACATATTTGCTGGCTGTCCACAAGCTCTCAGAGACAGGCATGTGACAGCGTGGGACGGTTGTGAAGAACAGTGTATAGGAGAAACTTTGCAAGGTTATTTGCAAGGTAATGGCCGATTTTTCTGATTCTCAGCATATAGCAACTATATAGTCTCATCTTCTTAGTATTATGATGGTGATGAACAACTTAGGCTGCCCTTGCTCTCTGTGATGTTCTCTGGACCCCCTATTGAAGGTGCGCACACAAATACACACCTACTACACAAGTTTCTATTGCTATCACAGTCAGATAGAAGGAATTAAAACCTCCAGGGACTGAAAGCGATGGTGGTGAACCAGGGCTGAGCAGACCTCTCGCATCCAGCCACAGAGCATGGGGTTGGAGCTTCGTGGAGCTTTGGTGTGTCTGGAGACAGAATTTATAAAGCTCCATGGCACAGCTTCTTGGAGTTACTGAATACCCAGCTCCTAAGCACCAGGCTGAATTTGTTCTGGATTCCAGCAGTAGTTAGGCTTCCGAATACTCTTTGAAGATTTGTGCCAGAATACCCTAACACTGCTGGCTGCATTTACTGCTACACGGTTTTGGTACTCAGGCTCGCTGCATCCAACAGGTGAAAATTGCTACAAAGCGTTAGCTGATGATTTAAATAAGCAGTGAGTTAAAATCACGGACATATTTCTCCAGAGGATTTTGTTAAAGAAAGTTCTTACCCCAAATCACTTGAAGATCGTGATGCTTCACATCCGCTTCAAAAGAACATTTTTACGTTGTTAAATACTAACGAGGGGTGAGCCCACCGATCGCCTGTGAATAAAGTATTTTGCATGATGTTTTATTAACAAGTTCATCAACACACATTTGCAAAGCTTTTCATGATCCTCAATTAATCCATTTACCTACTTGGAAAAGCAAATTTATTAAAAGGTGTCCATTACTGAATAATGACTGTAAGTCTTTAAAGACAGTACATAAAAACAGTTTATAGTGACATGAAGTTTTGGAAAAAAAAAAAGAAGAAAGAAAAAAAGACAGTCGTAATATCCATTACTTGAATTTACAGTTGTCTAGGAAGAAAATCCCATCCTCATTTATTCCTAGATCTCTAATTAAAAGCACTGCCATAAATCCCCAGCATCTACATTTCTATTGTATCGTATTTATTGTGTTGCATCAAGATTCACTCTATGAAATTATAGAGGACTCTTGACGCATTACACAAATTTTTCTCTTGAAGTAGATTTAGTGCGGGTTACAAAATCTATCTTTAAGGAAGATTCAATACAGTATATGAGGAAATAATTTGGAGTTGACTATAAATAAGAAACATTCTCAGCCTCACACAGGAAATTACTGAAATCTATTTGGCGTCACCAGTTTACATCAAACAGAGAAGCTGGGCTGTTGGTGTTTTGCATTTAACGTTGTCTCTGGCACCCAGTGCCAGCCTTTGCTTTTAGAACAAGAAGATTTCTAGTTTTTTGTTAAAAATACGTGTGCCCCTTCCCAGGCATTAGGGATTTCTCATAGGCTCCCTTCCAGTGATGGTAGGGGTGGGGTTTGCTACCCAGGTGAGCTACAGGCTGTAGCAGTGCCCCAAAGAATTCCTTGGGACTTGAGGAACAGCATGTGGCCAAAGGCTTATAGGGGACAGATGCGATCGCATCAGTTATAGATGGGGAATTTCCATCGGGTGACAGGCACAGGGAGCACAGCCGTGACTTGGCAGCCCCCAGCTGCCTGTTTCTTTCTTCCTTCAGGAGAGTTTCCCAAGGAGGGCCTTACACCTGCAAACTCTGGCTGGTGTTGCCAGGGCTGCTGGGCATGAGCTAAGGCATTTGGATGCCTCCATGGTGTCAATGCTTCTGGGAGCCTTAGAAGCTGAAATGCTTGTCAGCACTTGATATACCGGAGCTTTGCAGACAACCCCAGGTGGGGTGGCAGTTCTGTAAGCAGTTGTGTGAACCACTCATTAAAGGCAACAGCATGTTTGAGAGAAGCTTTTGCCAGCACTGTATTTACAAAGGCCTCTCAGTCTCTATGGGATGGGGAAGAACATGACTCACCCAGGGAGGAACTTTCCAATTGTGTTGTGCATTCAGCCCAGCTAAGAACCATAACAGAGCTGCCAACACCAAGCAATTATGTTATACAAGATACCAGAGGTAGCTACCTGCCTGGGGCTGCTTACCGAAGCTTGTGCATGGCCAAGAGCCACAAAGCACAAGCTTTAGGGAGAGAAGCAATGGGAAACCCTGGAGGACACGTTGGATGGGAGGGGAGAGTTGTACCCCCAAGCTCCCGAGGCTGTGGGGTAGGCTGGGGCTGGGGTAGTGGGCAGCTGAACCTGAGATGTGTGATGGGAACAGCCCCAGCAAGGCATTAGGATTAGCTTGTGGAGGGGGCCAAATTGTTAGGATTACCTGACATAGCCCTCATCCCCAGGACCCACACCAGAACTGCTCATGATCGAAAGACGCAGGGTGACATCCCAGCAGCGAACAGAGAAAATAGGCACAGGAAAACTGCCAGCTACCGGTGACAGTTTATTATGAAGTTGTACCACTCTGGGTAATGAATGTCACATCACAAAGGGATCTACTGCTCTAATTTTTCCAGCATTCAGTTGTGTTTTCACCTACCTTGGTGAGGTAATCAAGCCACGTAGTGAGAATAAAATCTAGGCACTGTGTGTATCCACATGTTTAGGGAAAACTATTTTTTTCTTTTTTCTTTCACTTTTTTTTTTTTTTTTTTTAATATGTGACTGATTATCTGCAGATACTTGATGTGCTTGTGATTTCAATCAGCATTTTGCTCATTCATTGCCTCTCAGTTTATTGATTTATAAGCCCTTTAGAATGGTATGATTAGCGCTAGCATTTTATTCTCAGTGGGGGTAAAATGGTATTTCATTATTAGCGTGTTAGAAGCTATTTCAAACTGACAGTTTGTTTTGAACCTGGGTAAGAGAAGTGACATTTATATTTGGAAGCAGAAGATTGACACAGAAATTATTCTGAAACATAATTACAGTCAAGGCAAATGCAGAAGATTGAAATTCCAGCTAGAGTTTCTCTAACTAACTCTTGCTCTTTTCTCAGCTCAGCCTGGTGAGACATAACATGCTCCCTGTAGGCATTTACAGTAGATGTAGGGTGAAGATTTTTTACCCATTAAGGCAACTCAGCACAAAGCTGTGAGTCAGGATATACCTGATATAACTATCCTATATAACTATAGGATATAGCATAACTGTCCTAGCCTTCATGGACAGTTGCAGTGCTATGGCAAGACCACGTCATGGCAAGACCCTAAAAAACGACCCGCAGAGAGGGTAAGCGTCAGTGAAGCTGCTGATGTCCTGGGGCATTTACAGTGAGAGGCACACTTGTTGTTGGGTTCACCAGAGTATCAGGGTGCCCGTGCACTCCAGTAGTGCTGGGGGATGCAGGACTAGCTGCTGCAGGCCTGGCTCCCCATTGGTACTCTGTTTTTTGTGTGTCCTCCAGGCTCTGCTCAGGATTTTCCAGCAGCCAGGCTGACTTAGTGAGTGCCCTGGGGCTGTTCGTACAAACTCTTCCCATTTTTCCTCAGCTTAACATTTACGTTTATATTAAAAATATGTCTTTTATTGCCAGTGTCAATTCCCAAGTACTCTCAGAGAGTATGTTAAAGACTGAGTTGCTGGACTTTAAAAATTGATTCCAATAGTTATTGTTGTTTGTTTGTTTATTTATTTATTTATTCCCAAAGGATTTTGATTTTCGTGACCGATCCTCCATTACTGAGCTCCAAAGGAAATTTTCCATCAGTCCAAATAGGACTAGAGTCTAGGGTTTGGTGAAATGCCAAGGGTTTCTGTTGCAGCACTAGAGCTCAAGAACACTTTGCAGCTTTCCTGTAGGAGTTACATACAAACCATTAGGTGCAGTATATGAAATAAATAGAACCAGAGAGCAGAAATGAGTCAACATGTTACATGAAAGCGGTTGCTAAACATGACCTTATTTCTTGCTGTCTTCTCTGGAGTAGAACAAAAAGAATAATACCAATTTGCCACTACTGCATTTTTGTGTATTGGGTGATTTTCAGTTATTTCTCAGCAGTACATATAATCTATTACGGCGTAGTGTTTAATATTTAATATGTTGTAAGTAGATTAAA
Source organism: Oxyura jamaicensis (assembly GCF_011077185.1). Classification (NCBI taxonomy): domain Eukaryota; kingdom Metazoa; phylum Chordata; class Aves; order Anseriformes; family Anatidae; genus Oxyura; species Oxyura jamaicensis. The sequence goes on along the minus strand of NC_048898.1, from coordinate 29,696,161 downwards.
TAAATAAAATGTAGGCACTCAGAAATTCTTTCACTTAAATGCAGAGGCTTTTGTTTGTGTAAGACTGTGAGCCTTACACTACGCCAGTGAGCATGCATTTCTGCTTGAACTTCCTTGAAATTGCAGTATTATTAAATTCTTAGGATGAAATCCTAGACTCACTGAAGTCAGTAGGAGTGCTGCCGCTCATTCCAATGGGACAAGGATTGCAGACTTCTGCAGGGTGCACTGTTACTTCATCCCTTCTGAGCTCCTGTATTCCGGTGGCCAGTCTCTGTTATAGTGATTTGTAGACTTGGCAGCGCTAGGTTGATGTTTGGACTCGATGATCTTAGAGCTCTTTTCCAACCTAAATGATTCTATGATTCTATATTCATTTCTAGTGAATGCAGTAAATTGTGTATCCATGATCCACACATATTCCCTTCATAATACAGGAGGGCAGCAAAAAAAAATCATTATAAATATTATGTCCAGTTTTATTTGAATAACAGAGAGAAGGCAGCTCAGTGACTAGGCTTATGGAAAAATATGAATATATTCGACACTAGAATTATTCAACTCCAGTCAGAGAAGAGCTGAAGGAAGCAGTATGCAATTAGATACAATTATGAAAGATACACAGGAAATTAGAGTTGTTCATGGATATTTTTCCAATTAACATTTGTCTTTCACTGAAGGAAAACATTTAACTGGAAATATCCACCCAATTTTTGCACTGACAAGCAAAATGCTGATTTCTTCTTTATTGGAAGGGGTGGGGGGTGTGAGGAGAAAATGGTCCCTGAAGTGTTTTTGGAGGGTGGAAGATTCAAAGACAAAAAAAAATGTTAGTCTTTTCAATAAGAAAAATCAAAATTTCCATGAATAAGTTCCTGGATGAAATAGTAGAACTTGTCTTTATCCTAACAATGACATCTGTTTGCAATAACACTCCATGCCAGTAAACGATGTTATTTTAACTAATCTATTGGAGTGGCGATGAAAGTGACAGTAAAATGTTGATATGGAAGCTAATTTCTGTGTTTGGCCTTGAGATCCATCTTCACAGACACAGAGCGAGTGCAGAAACTATTTTTGGCAACATCACAGCAATCCAGATTTAATTCTGACACTTCTTTGCCTTCCTGAAATCCAAGTAAGACATCTGGCTGCATTTTCTGTGTATGTTTGTGAAGTGCTATTGAAATCATTTGTATCAGTGGTGAATTTGGATATATAAATGTGACTAGAAGGTGCGTATGAGGAGGAGGGGACCAAAAGCCCGGGTTATGAGTAAAAAATGAATGGCAACTCTTCACTGTATAATGCGCTTACTGAAAGCTGAGAATAAGATGTCATTCGGAATATGCTTCTGTGAACTTTTAACTTTCTGTAGTGCTTCTATGTTGCTCAGACCCATGATTTATATGGAATTATGCATATGCATGACATGCGAGGAAAGGGAGAGGATGGCTCTGCCTCATTTGTGGGGGAGACCCTGCCGAAAGCATCTGTAGTCCTTGCTAAGGGTGTGCTCCCAGCAGCCCCTTAGAAGAATAGCTGACTTACGAGTTCATGAGTTATCAGTAAATTTAATACAATTTAGGGCGGCCACAGACTCCTCATCATTTTCTGGAATCTAGAAATGTTTATTTAACCAAAAATAGCTCCGCAGATTTCGTTTGCAGTCGCTTAGCTTAGCACACCACCATCTTATTGTCTTCTGCCAGACGCCAAGCTCTCCAGTTACTCGCAGCGCACCGGGGCTGCAGGCTTCCTCCAAAAAACTAAAGCAAAGAAATAAATAAAGCAGAACTCAAGGAAAAAGAAGCGGCGCTCCTCATCTGTGGAGAGTGGATGCAGACGTGCCGTTGGCTGAGGACGGCCCAAAGGGCCAGGCTGCGCCGGGTGCGGGCGGCGAGCCTGCGAGGCACGGCGCGGCCGCGCTGGAGCACACGCTGCAGCGCAGGCGGCCCCTGCGTGTTGAGGCACACATGGCGCGCGAGCCGGCTGCCAGACGCGCTCGCAGAGGCTGTCTGCAGGCTGCCCACAAGGCAGCCATGTGGGTGGAAGGCAGGCGAGCGGCGGAGCAAACTGGCTGATGGCTGTTTCGTTTTGGAGACCACTTTTTCCGAGCGTCCTAAACACGGGCCTTAATCATCAGCACTTCTGAAGCACTCATCGTTCTTGTATCCAGGCAAGGAGCCTTGTTATTACCCTCTGAGAGATACCACATTCCCTCATTTCCGATGGAAGGGGGCCTGCCAGCAGTATCAATACCGGCACCGCTCAGTTTGTTTCAGATTAAAAATGTCCCCAGGGAAGATCTGCACTCGTCTTTGTCGGGATCCCAGTGCAGTCACGGGAATCGACTCCCGCACGGGGCCTGTGGTGGCTGCCTTTGGGGAATGCACCGCTCTGCCCTTGCTAAGAGGAGAAAATACTCCCTGCCCAAATTGAGAAACCCTCCCTTTCGGGCTCATTGTTGCTTAAAATGGTGGCAGAAGAGGTTACCTTCATACAGCCTGCATTTTGGGGACTCATGTATGGATGCTGTTATGAAAGCTACAGGCATAGGCCTAGGTGGTCATCCCAGGCACCGCCAGGCTGAAGGCAGGACTCGATGGCTGCCCTCAAACCTTACTGTGTGCAGGGCAGATTGCAGCAACTCCACCCCTTGATGTGGTACCTAACCCTGTGTACTACAAGTCTGACAGGCTCAGCTCCAGGATCCTGCTGGAAGGGGTGCTTGGAACAAAGGGAAGAGCAAAATGCTGTCTAAAAGGCCTTTGTTGCATCACTGCACACACTGCCACCTACTCCAATCTACATCTCCTGGAGCAAAGAGAGTGCAAGAAGAGCTGAAAAGAAAAGCTGTGTTTTCAGCAAAATTTAAGTTTTCCTCGTATTTCAGAGAGTTATGCAAGACACCTACTGTAACTGTGTATGCTTCATGTTAGGGTCCATCAAGAGTGCACACCGTGGCTGTCTGCACAGGGAAACTGAAGGATGTTACAGCCCAGCTCATGTACGAAAAGGCCAGTCATTGAGAGTGAAGAAAATACTGTAGATATGTGATATCACAAGTTATATAATATCATGGCCAAATCTCTGCAGCTGGATATCATCAAATCAAAATTAGAAACTCATTGGAAGCAAAGGACAGTCTTTGCACAGATTGCCTATAAATCTGCAATAACTAGTTCTCCCTGGGCGTAACATCAAAAACATTTTTTAGTGTCTCATTAGTAAGAAAATTTATTGCTCAACTATTGAACTATGTCGATTTTTGAAAACATTGTGTGAATAATTCCAGAAAGCATGTGTTTGATTTGTATTCGTTTTGTGCCGCTGGATAGAAAAAGTGGCTTTTCCCCTATGATGAAATGACACTAATCATGAAATTAAAAGGTGAAGCATGTCTACAGTTTCAGAACAAGGTAAATTTTTATAAATATGCTAATGCCCTCCCTTTCCCATAAGTCAAACTAACATTAAGGAGTTCATATCCCAGCTGAGCTTAAAAAAAAAAATAAACAAATTCAAGGCCCAATTACAGTTCTGTAGAGGGGAAAAATTCTCCTCCCAACCCTTATTATTTTTTCTTTGTGCTGCAGTGTGTTTTCCAGCTGTGTCTGTTGGCCATTTTTGTGGCTCAAATAGCCTGAAAAAAAAAGATTGAGAAACAGGGGAAAAGTTTAAATCAAACTCCATGTCGTTCTCATAGGATGCATGGGAAGAGTTTACAAGTACCTGCTATGAAATAACAATTTATTGACAGTAATGCATGTGTATGAGGCAGGTTTATACCGGTAACTGCAGGCAGGGTGCTATTGCTTCTCACATTTTAGCAACAGGAGGATGGAATAAATGGCTCCAGTAGAGTTCACTGGTATGGGCCCAAGTGTGCAAATCTCCTTTATACCCGTGAAGATTTGTGGGCACAGGCTGGGGCGGCTGGGCAGAAGCAGTGGGGCTGCCAGAGGCCCATCTCAGGTTGAGCAGGTCCTCTGTTTTGGCAAGCCCAGCTGTGAACTGGCCAGAGGCTCGGCTTGCATTCAGGCTTGGGTTTAGCAGGTGAGCAACGCCCCTTGCCTTTGGAAACGCTGCTGATAGATTGGTTTTATCCAACTGTTAGCAGGGTTTTTTTTTACCTGCTGTTGCTCCAGCCCTGATCTCTCCCTCCTTGTTCTGTACATACAAGCTAACCAGCTAGAAGACAGATTTATAGAGGTTTTCTCACAGAGGGATTTATAGTATGGGAAAGGAAAGAGAAAAGAAGAAACTGAGGCAGAACAGCCAAGTGATGTGGTCTAGGTTGCTCACAGCGCAGTGTCTGACAGAGAAATAAAATGTGGGCTGGCGAGCCCTACCAGACCATGTAAAATACAGCTAAATTTCTTGCTGCCTTTGTGAAGGGACTTTTTTTTTTTTTTCTTTTTTCTTTTTCTTCTTCTTCCCAGAAGCAAAATAGAAAATAAAAGGAATAACTGCGTCTATGAAATATTGGTAGGTTATAGAATAGCTTCAGTCAGGGAATGGTGGAAGCCACAGTAAAATGTAGAATGTAAAATCCCATTCAACTCTGTTGCAGCTGCCTCCCATCCCTGCCCCATTAGTGCAGGGCTCAGTGCCACCCTCCCCGACACAAATGAAACAGTCGGCCATGGGGAAGGGCAGCAGGGTGGGTGACAGCAAGGAGCAGGGCCTTGAACACCACGGAGGTTTCTCCACAGCAGCTTTCTGCCCTGCTTGCTCCAAGGTGCGGGGCCTGCCCCTGATGGGGCCTGGAGGTGCGGCCTGGCTCCAGCCCAGCCCAGAGCACCTCAAGGAGGCCCCGAGCTGGCCGGAGATGACACCAGCAGCACTCCCCCGCTCGCCTCCAGCTGTGTGGGGAGAGCTTGTTCCTAAACACACATGAGAAATGAGAAAATACAGGCACAGCCCTGGCCTTCGCTGAAAGGGGCAGGCGGCAGCGTGAGACCCCCCTTCCAGCCCCCCAGCTGCCCTGCTTTCCACGCCAGGCCTCTTGAGCCCAGCTTTATGGGCAAGAAGGATCAAAGGGTCCCAACTGCTCCCATATGGTTAATGGCCCTATATGTTGTGTATAATTACACCCAAGCATCTCTGCATCCATGTTTTGTGTGTATTAAAGAGCGATGGGTGAGAGCCAGCACAGTTTGCACAAGGAGTACACGGCCCTCCTGGGCCTAGCTCCATCATGGCGCTGAGTGGAGATGTCTCCTCTGGCTGGGCTGGGAGAAGGGTTTCTGAGCCACGGTGTGGCATCTGACAGAGGCAGAAAGTTAATGCTGCTCCAGTGACTTCCAAGTTTTTTTTTTTTTTTTTTTTAAATTATCTTTACTTCCTTAGTATTACTGCTCAAAGTGGATGTTTGCTTTTTATTAAGGGTGGGAAGAAGCAGGAAGATAATCAGCCCTTCACTCACTTATTTTAACCTCTATAGTTTTTCTTTAAAGTAAATAGCTGTGGAATGGATGCATGGGGCTGTACCCATCTCTGCATGACTGCCCAGGGCCCTGGCCCCTTCCTGTGCTGGTGAAGCACTGATCCCAACAGAGACATAATCTGGAGCAGGATGCTGCGGGGATAGGACTGTCAGACCATAAGAAACTGCAGATCCACTCTGCTTTTGCAGATTGAGACTGAATTTGCTCTCAGGAATGCAACCCTGCTTTGCCAGCCTGGAAACTGTCTTATGTCATGTCGTCAGAAACAGTGCTTTCCACCCTCCTCTTCCCCTCCTCTAGGAAAAAGACAACAAAACCCGCTCAGATGGGCAACTGGTGACGGAAGGACCTCTCACAGCGTGATGCAGTTTCGTCAGAACAGGGAGCCAGGCAGTGCAGGATGGTGTGGAGCAGGCAAGGCGAGAAGCAGGCCGGATTAGAGCCTGTTGGAATGCAGTTACAAATGAGGGAGCTGTGTTCTGGCACTGAAGTGGAGAGAAAGTGGGGGAGAAATGGATGAAAGAGGGGATGAAGGAGATCTAAGGCTGAAACACAATTTTCTTTTCCTTTTGTTCAAACAACAGAATTTGAAACAAGTTGGAGATTCAGATCAAAGCACCCCATGGTGACGTAAGTGATGCTGGACTAAGCTGGTGGGGTTAGGAAGTCCTGGTTCCCATTTTCAATTTTATGGTAAGGGTGTATGTTGACCCTCATGGTTCAGCCTGGCCACCCACCACCCCTGGAGTGCTTCCCACTATTTTTCGTGCCAGCACTTGCCAAACATGAGAAGGAAGCTTGTTTTAGCACAGCCAAATTACCCTGGAAGATCTCTGCTCCCCCAGAAGGACTCTGCCTGCAGGTGCTGCAAACCATAGTGGCCAATTGTTAATCCCTGGTCATCTTTGTGTGCTGGAAATGCAAAAGCTCCAGCACTAAAGGTGTAAGCACTCATCTCAGCCTGACTTCATTTCAGGCAGGGCTTTGTGTCTGAGCATCACTGGATGTGCTTCTTGTTAATGTGCACCATTGTAAAAGTGGCACTGAAGAGTCACGAGGTGAACTGGCTTCTGAGATTAAACTCAGAGGCTGACACAGTGATTCACATGAATGCCTGGGCTGATATGACAGACTCATTTTCATAAACACAACCATTGTGAAACTTGGGTGTTTCTTCTAACTAAAGAAATTTCTCCCTCATATCCTTTCCAACAGGGTCACCTCCCGGAAAAGCTTGTAGCAGATCTTGCTAGGGATTTTTCTTCAACAGAATGCTTTCAGATGGAAAAAAAAAAGAAAAAAAAAAAAAAAAGAAAGAAAAAAAGAAAAGAAAAAAAAAAAAAACGGCTAAGGAAAGCCTGTGTTTTGTGGTGCTCTATCAAGCTTAAAAAGAAAAAAGAAAAGAAAAAAAAAAAGCAAAAAAAAAAAAAAAGCAGACTTTTCGACTTTTCCTCGGGAAGATTTCTCTGGTTTTCAAAGGGGAGCCTGGGGTCACCTCAGCTCTCTACAGGGCAGACAGTAAAAGACATTTTCCTTCTTTGCTCACTACTTTCCCCTATTGTCTGCTTGCCTACTGCTGTGGTTTGTAGTGACAATGCTGAATAGCAATGTTGATACCTGGTTTGTGTCCAAGCAGTGGTTTTTTCAAGTAATTAGTTTGGGAAGTAAAAAGCCTATGAAACTGTTCTATTTCAGGGGCAGGTGGGTTAGATTACCCACTGAGCTGGAGAGGTTACCTGTTTTTATTTTTTTTTTCTTTCTTTCTTTTTTTTCTTCTTTAATTCTAGACCTGTGATAGCCTGGGAAAAAAATGCCTTTATAGAGGAACCCTTTAAAAACAACCACCAGAGCCCCCACCTTTCTCTGCTCTGGAGCCCAAGGGCAGACTTAATTAAAAGTTCCTTCAAAATATACTCCCTACCGCTCTAAGCTACCGTGTTTCAAAAACTCTGGTGCTGTGCCAAAGTGGGAGCAGGCATATATTAAAGTGACAGGTACAAAAGATATTGTTATTCTTTGTGCTCCCTTCTCCACTGATCCCTCTGCACTGAAGCCCCAATGTAAACATTATTTAAAATAAGAAATAATAGCTTCTCTTCTCATCTGCCCATCTAATGAGCAGATTATTGCTAACTGTTTGTCTTCTGCCAGCAGCCTCCTCAGGCAGAGGTTTCCCACTCCCTGTCAAGGTTCACCCCTGTAGTCTCAGGAATGTTTTCCTGGAAATAGCAGCTTTGTCACACCATGTTTCTGCTGACAGTATTTCCTGAGGAAGGCTGCTCAAAGAAGATCAGGCTAGAGTGCTTAAATATCCACTGGCAACTTATTAGTAGCAGAGGTAATCAAAGCTGCCTTGTTACTGGCATACTTTGAATTTTCTGAGTGGATCTATACACATTGCATTATTAAACGTAGGTCCACGTTACCTCAGGTACACTCAGAGTCCTGCAGCTTGAAATGAGAGCTGCCATTTGGCACCTGGCTATCTGAAACGCAGACCAGATTCTCCCTTCTGCCTCTTCTTCTCTCCCCTTCTCCTCCAGAGAGGTTCCCACCGCTCGTCCCTGGTGCTGCCCGGTTTGTGCCTCTCTTAGCATCCGAAGTCCCTTTATCTCTCCGCTGTGTGCCTATTTCTGCTGATGGCACATCCCAGGCACCGCTGCCCACTGCCCCTGTGGCAGGCAGTGACAAGAGCCAATACTGGGTTGTGAGACACTGATTTCTGTGAGAAAGGTGGAATCATCACTTTTCCAGCCTATGACAGCCAGATAATGACAGCCATCACCAGGCAGTGCGAGGAGATAAGCATCCTTCCCTGAAGACTGAAGAGAGGGAAGGAGCATGAGTTGAAGCATATTAAGTTAATCTAACAGCTTGGCATGGACTAGCTTCCCATTTTCACAGTAAGTGGGAGCCTTATTCTGTCAATGTGCTGAGGATTTTATTTCTAGCGATTTATAGCCACAGGTTCTGGAGTACTCTGTAATTACATGAGTTTACACTTGCAGGGACAAAGGCTGAGTAAATATTTTATTAGGCAATTTTTTATCTTATTGAAACTGAATACACATGTGATAATTTGCCTGGTGAGTGGGGGAAGGATAGTGAAATAAATAAGATAGTTTACGCAGAGCCTTGTTTGTGGGCTGCATGTAGAATCAGCGCTGCACGCTGCTTTGCTTTCAGCGCCAGTACAGCAAGTAGCACCCCAGCATGCACCAGAGCCTGGTCGAGCCATGGCAGTGGGGTAGGTGACATGGACATGTGGCTCTCCGTCACACCCCAGTGCCACTGGGACCATCCCTCTTCTGCCTGTGCAGCAGTGGACCTGGTCCCGAGACAGAACGTGGCTCACTAAAACCACTGCAAGTCTATTCTCAGCAACTTTGGTTAATATTTTTCATTTCTTATGGTAGGGACAATAAATAACATAGGCCGCAGCTTTCGTTTAAATAGGACCTCCTGTTGCTGCAAGTTTTTGAAGGTTTCGCTGTACTGGGATCATCCAACTAGCGGAGCAGCTGCGAAATCCACTCGTGCTGGGAGTGCTCTGCAAGGGTGTGCGGCACCGAGTCACAAGCCCAGCACGTTGCTTTCACTACAGTGTGGCAAAACTTGGGGCTCCAATCCAAGAGCAAACCCAACAAGGCTGCTCTGAAATTTGCTGTTGAATCTTGCAAAGGAGTGATGGAATAGGAAGATTTTCCAGCAGAAATGCTTAATCTTGCCGAAGCTGTTGAAATGCAGGTGTGGAGCAGAGATTTGTGTTCGTCACCCCCGGGCTTCTCAGGAGACTGGTGTCCCAGTGGTGGCTAGTGGGAAGCAAGGGGCCTCTTTCCTATGCCAGTGGCTTGGGGGACAATGCGTGTTTGTCAGTCTCAGGTCCCTTCAAAATTATTTCTTAAACACGAGAAACCAGTGCAACCTGCTTCGTGCTGTGGCCAGGGAGGAGGCCGCTTTTCTGCATGGAGGCTGCTCGTCCATCGGGGTGAGGGTGGGGAAGAGGAGTCCCAGTCCAGCTGTGCGTGAGCCCCTCCTCGGCCCTGTTCGGTCAGACACTGCTCTGACCTTCCACACAACGCTTTCTGGTCTTCCTGATGACATCCAAGGGGCTGCCTAGGTAGACTTCCCTGTCCTCAGCAGATAGATATCAATTGTAGCTGACTCAGGAAGTCACGATGGCCCTAAAAGATGTAGGGAAAAATGGTCTCCTCCTGATGACCTACTGTTTTACTGTTTAGCTAATTGGGATGGTACGGGGCTGGCTGCTCACTGTGGAGACTTGCTAGTCTAACTTCATGACTTCTCCACCCTCCACCTGCAGCCTCACAATCAAGTCTCCTGCAGCGTTATGGATGTGATCCAAGTCCTGCTGCAGCCAGCAGCCAGCTGCTGTTTGTGTGTTCTCTGTATTTACGTGGATGTGGCAAGGACAGAGTGTGCCCTGCCTGGGAGGATGCCCATTGATTTTAAGGAGACTTACAGTGACCTTTCAATGAAGAGTGAACGTCCAACAATTTATTGATCCACAGGCAATAAACTGCTGGACGTGGGAGCTGCATGCCAAATGCAGTTTTGAAATTAAGATCTTGGTGAAGAAGCATCATTACAATGTATTTTAGCAGTAAGACATTTAACAAACATCTTTGCAGGTACACACGATTGATAAAACCCAAATCTTCCTTTTGTATTTCAGATGTTTGTGTTATTCTTCTACTTGCCAACAACTGACTCCCATTACAAGTCCCAAGGCACAAAAAAAATTCAAAGAATAGTCAAGGAACCTTAGAATTAATTTATAAAATTTTGTAATCATTTTGCAACTTCATTAAATACTCAGGTACCTAAAAATGCATTATTCTTATCTTGATGTTAAATTTTAATTGCATGAAGTTTGGTCCCTCCATAATTAACACGTTGTGTATCCCACCTAAATTGTGAACTAATTGTCATTTCCTAGTTCTTCATGTTACTTGCTAATTCTGCCAATGATAGAGAATTTTATGTCAAAACCCCACAGCAAGTGACATTCTGCAGGCACAATAATGACAAAACAAGTTAATTTAATGCAAAGTTGCTGAAAGATGGAGCTTTTTTAATTGCATATTTGTTACCTTCATTAAAAGGTAAGTGGCTCTTCAGTTATGTATTTGCCCATTTCTTACACATTAAAAAAGTGCTAATGAACCTGATTAAAATTAATTGAAAAGGTCCAAGATCTGCAAAGAGATCCTAACATCAACAGACGTCTAATTGCTGCTGAAAGATGAACTTAAATAAGGTTTTAGCAGTAGATAGAAATTCATTTTATCTTTCTGTTGCAAGGAATGATACAGGGAATGAAAAAACACTCCAGAACTGAAACACCTGGCTATGGATAAGGAAAACGTTGTGTCTGGACACTATTTCCTCTCACTCCTCTCTGCTGATCTCTGTTCTTCCTGCCCTCTGTCCCCTGCGCTGGGCAGGCTGTGTTACAGCTGCATGGAGCAAGCAGGCACTTGGATGGAAAGCTGGGGAGGGAAACTCCATCCTCCCCCAGCCTGAATGTTTGTGTAGCAGGCAGGGCTGTGAGGTTTCTGAATTTGGGGCAGGTGAAGGGAAATGCCCCATAGGGGCAGAGATACACGAGAGGAGGGTACCCAGCAGGAGTGAGGAGGGGAGACTGAAACTGAGGTGCTACCAAGAGATGGGGAGAGACTGGGGAATGGGATTACCGGGGAGGCCTGAACCCTGCAGAAATGGGGCATGGTGGAAATCTTGTTGTACCCCACCCAGTGCTTTCCTGGAAGTTGTCCTGGTGCTCAGGGTCACCCAGGCTGCTGGCGAGGACAATCCCTGCCATGGTCCCTTCTGCCATTGCCAGCGTGAAGAAAACAATTCCCTCCCAGAGGGTTTGAAGTGAGGCGCCGTTCACAAACCCTGCCAGCTACTGGACACGCTGTCTCTGCTTGTTGTGTGTTTTCAGTGGTCACAAACCACACAGACCCAGGAAAAGGAGCTCATTCCTCCTCTGGGAATGCCCATATTGTATCTAAGATGGGGAGAGGGTATGTTTATTTACAGCAGGAACAGGGAGCTGCCTAAAACAGCAATACCTCTCAAACCAAGCAGACCTCGTTATTACTGTAACCCTACCAGTCACAGCGGTCCTTTTCCTTCTGTGGCCCCCGCTGACCGTTCCCACTGCTTCAGGATACTCTAAGTTATTAGAACTATTTCCTTCATCTCTGTTAATGGCTTACACCGCTTACCTTGCTACCGCTCTATAAATGTAAAAGAAGAGAGAAACATACGCGCTATTTTAATTTTTTTTTGTTGTTTTGATTTAATTTAAATTGCTGAATGAAAAAATAGCTTCTTCTAGTAATTCTGCTGTAACTAACTCAGTTTGATATTGGTTCTATTAGCCTTCTAATAGCATGAAAGCTAAAAAATTAAATCGTTCCACTTGCACATTCATAATTATGTGCAATTAAAATCTTTACATAACCAAAAGTCTTATATGAAGCCCTGAACCCTTCAACTGTCACTCTTCATTATCTCCAAGCCTAACAATTTTACAGTGACACATTGTACACAATGAGATGTGCTAAAGAGGAAATATTATATTTTACTGATGTATGTGTTCTTTAATTTCTCTGAATTAGCTTTTTGATATGGATGCTAATTGTTTTCTTTGAAAGGAGTCGCCACAGATATGTGATTTCTCTTTGCCTGTTGCGCTTCAAAAAAAATACAGTTAATTGCAGGAAACAGGAATTTCTCTCTTTTTTATATATAAAAAAATAATCAGCTGCATATCAAAGGAGTGAATCTTAATCCAACTTTCTGATTGCACATTAAAAAGAAACCTTCAGTGTTTGTGACCAGCACAGAGTATTTGGCGACTTTTGATGTTTCTCCTTTTCATTTATTCATAAGGAGAGATGAATAATTAAAACAGGACGTTTGGCAAAACCAGCTCTCTCACACACACACACAAAAATATTTCCATATGAACTTCCAGCTTCAGCCCAAGATAGTCTCAGAGACGTTGCTGCAGGATTGTCCATATGGCAAGTGTGCATGTAGCTCCGAAACCAAAGACCTGGTTGAGACTTGGGATCCTGCCATCAGTGGCTGACAGCTGTTGCCGCTATATAAATGCAAATGCTAAGCAAGGATAAGACAAAGGTGGCGACTCTGAAAGGCTGCATTTAGGGCCAGCCCTGGGTGCGATCAAGGAGGTAGGACATCGGTTATGTGTGAGCCATGCTCACAGGGCGAGGGGCAGACCTGCTCTGGGTCTCCAGGGGAAGGAGGAGTGAGTGCTGCTGCCAGTGCCGTGCCCCCCGCAGCTACTCAGGAGAAACCTGAGCTGCAGCACTGGAGTGTCCTTGGTGGAACAACAGCCTGCTCAACACACCTTCGAGAGAAGCCCCTTGGGATGGAGACAGAGGGTCTGTGCATGTGGTCTGTACTTTTCCTACAGACTGCTCACAGTTAACTTTAATATTTATTCTTAGTCACAATGCTGCAGGAAGTTCTCTTTTTCACCCCAAATCTCATATGAGTCTAATTTCATTTACCTCTCCATATTTTAGAGGATATATAAAGAAGTGACCATACATCAGGCGTATCAAAAGGTCTCAATCAGGCTGAACTGGTCTCCTTTGTCTTGCGAATCTTCAAAGGAGCTCGTGGGTTTTATTTGTCACGTCCTGTTCTATTGCACAGCTTGGAGGATCCTGCTGTTGAAAGACATCTTCTTTCCATATCTATCTCACACATTCCCCAGTGACTCCAGCAAAGGTCTACGTTCCTGTCTGCAGCAGCACTAATTTTAATCTTCAAAATTTTAATACAATTTCTGGTCTCCAATGGATGTGTGCACTGGTGTTTGGTTGACAAGCAAAAAGTGCTCCATTCATGCTCAGGCACCATGTACTGCTGTCTCTATAACTTTTCCTGCAAATCCTTCTTTTCCATGTAAATTATGTGTATTTTGTTTATCTCTGGATACCTGCAGTTATTACAATGCCTTAACTTTTTCCGCAGACAGAAAGGCTTCACAAATTTGGTTGATTTGAGACTGTAAACCTTCAGGAGGCCTCTTCAGAAATCACTCCAGTTTCTCCTTCTATGCTCTTGTAGTTTCACCTTTGCCTCTGCCTTTTCTGAAGTGGAGAAGTTGAGTCTGTGGTTTATGAATCATTTCTCTCTGGCTTTGTCCTGTTTTCCCTCCAGAACTCTGGTCTTTGCTTACATTCTCAGAGAGGCAAAGCCCATTTGTTTCTCTTTAAACTTCTGTCAGCTTAAACTTCTATCAGTCCTCTTCTCTGCTTGGGGTCTCTGATCCCTGCTCAGACCTTATCTCAAATTAGGGATTCCACAAGCTTCTGTAAAATGAGGATAAACTTAAATTCTCAGATTAAGTAAAATGAACACACAAAAAAAATAATTCTGCCTCTATTTTGCTATTCCTCACCTAATGTGCGGATCATCTCCTATTTCCAATCTGAAAATGTAATTTTAAAAGCTGGCTTTATTCACTGACATTTTTAGTAGCTCTGCCCACACAGATTCCTTCCTTCGACATTTTCCTGAAGCCCACTGGCATTTTGGATCGAGTAAGCTGCAGTAGTGCAGTCTTGTTCCATATCCTCCATCGCTCAGGGCATATTGAGGGGTGTGGTGGAAGGACCGAGGGACACACACCACATATCCTGGAGAGAAACTTCTCAGAAGCTTATAAATCCTAGTGGGAGAACACAGACCCATCACCCAGCAAAGAAATGCTTTGAGGGTGTCTGCACATGAAGGGATCTCGGGGTGTTTTCTTTTCCAGAGAGGTTTCCGTGAGAAGGCTCACTCCCTCAGCTTATATCATTATCTAATATAAATAAGTTGATTAAGTGGCTTGTTTAAATTGCATTTATCACATTCCATCCTTGTTGAAAAACCCTCTTCAAAAATCTGAGTGGCTGGAGCATTTGCAGAGAAGTGTTATGCTCACAGGAGTGATAATGAGCTAGATGCAGCTGGGAATCAGGTATATGAGAATCACTGAACACTTGGCAAGGGCTGTTATTCCCTCTCTCCCCCTCTTTTCCTTCTCACAATTAAAAATAAATCAGAAAAGATATTTGTACAACACCAGCAGCAGCTTGTTTGTTTTGCTTTGTTTTTACAGACTTCTTGCAGCTTGCAGGTCCTTATTAATTTACTTCTCTGTCTCATTAAATCACCGAGGAGTATCTGCTGGTACTTCTTCATGCCATTCCTTTTTGGGGAAGTTGCTGGTCTTTGACCCTCTGCCTCCACATGGAAATCTCAAGCATTGCTATGAAAGGCTTTCCTCAGATTTGGTCTATTTTTTTTTTTTTTTTAATTATTTATTTTTAATATTGTGGTCTTTATTTCTTTTTCCACTTTCTGACCCAGCTTGTATGCTGGGCATGGTGTAGCTTTGGTGCCATTCTGGTCCTAGAGCAGATTCTGGCAATCTTCTGAAATACCTTTGCTTAAAAAAGAGGATGAATTTGTTTCCAGCAGCCCCCGAATCCACGACGTAACCAAGAATCCTGAGTCCTCCTGCAGATCCGTTGACTGATGTGCTTGTATGGTGAGAACAATAAAGGATGATTTCCATGTCAACCTGTTACTGCTGGGTTTTAAGCACCTGGAGCAGCAGTAGCTGTTCCATGAGGCACGTCCATTGTGTGTCAGTCCTCAGGGCAACTGCAGTCACTTGACTGCACAAGTACCATTCAGCTCCGCATCTTTTTGTGGGGGAGCTTTCTTTCTTTTCTGCATATTCATTTTGAACAGGCTAATATAAAGATGAAAATACAAGAAAGAAAAATAGCACCATACAAATCTTTGTGCTTCCTTCTTCTTGTTACACTTTGTAACTCTGATCATAGCTCAGGAGCTATGATCAACTCAACTCAAGAGCTGAGTCTAGCATGGATGGCAGCTTGGCTTGGGTGGCAGATCTCCTGCTGTGCTACCTGTTCAACAAACATCATTCGTCCTTGTAGCGAGGTGCTGTGTCAGACTGGCAGCAAGATGTCATGCAAATTTTCATTATGGAAAAGACGATCCAAGAGTAAAAAATATCCCAAACAGAAGCCTTATATTTAGACCATGTTTCTCCTTGGGTGACATGGAAGGTCTGTCACTTAAGAAATAAACTCAAGAGTTTCTAGAATGGTTTTGGGTTTCACCCTGTCAGCCTGAAAACTGTAGAGCACATTTGCATTTCTGCCACACCACTGTGTTGGAACAGGCAAGGCTTGGTGGGACGGTCTGTAGGGGTTCATTATGGCAAAAAAGATAAATCGTAGGAGAGATCCAAGTAGTCCACCCAATTTCTGACAATTTAAAAAAAAAACAAAAAACAAAAAACAAAAAACAACAAAAAAAAAACACCCCAAACAAACAAACAGAAAACCAAAACCAACCAACAACCGCCTTCAGTTCTATCCAAAAGCTCCAAGCAGCTCAAAATGCCTCACCCAGCATTTTCCTCTGACCACCTCTCTGACATGGGAGGTCCACTTGGTGCGAGCACCTTCATGGCCCCAAGATAAATCAAAATGTGGAGTACGTAGGAAGCATCCAGCTGCGGGGTCCAAAGGAGTGGACAGCTAGAGAAGGCTCTGCATTAGAGAGGAAATTCCAAACTTGTCTCAACAGCCCTGCTAGGAAAAACAGGGCTCTTGGAAGCAATCCCAAACCACATCACTGCAGGACCTGACACTAGTGAGGATGGCCAGGCTATTTCCTCTTGGAATAACACTGGCAACTGAGAAGAAAAACCCTGGGGAATGATACAAGCTTGTGTCACTCTGGGCCAGACTTCAGGGAAAACAAAGTTCTTCATTAGGTGGTTGAACTGAGACCCTTCTGTTCGACTCCACCTCCCCAAAAAAAGATGCAAGATACATTTAACTCCCTGTCTTTAAATAAGTTATTTTTCTATATAAATTGCCATTTTGAAATAAAGAGTTAAGAGAAAAACTTTTTTTTTCTTTTTTAATGCTTTTTTTTTTTTTTTCCTGAAACTTCACTGAATTCAATGTAAAATCATCTCTACTTTGGGTTTTCTCTAAATTTTCAATTTACTCTCCATTGGAAAACAAAACAAAACAGAACAAAACAAAACCTGAAGGGTCCTAACAGAAGTTGTAAGGACAGCTCCTGTTGTTTTCCCTTAAGAAAAGATTAGATCAGGTGGAACCCTCTGGTAAGAAAGTGATGGTTCCTGCCCTGGGGAGATGCCAGGTCTGCTCTGAGAATAAAAGTTTCCAAAATGCAGGTGATCAGGCATGGAAATGAATCAGGAATCTGCAGCAGAGCAGATGCCGTGCAGGAGAAAGTGTGAGTCAGCAGACAGGTGGAGTGGGGCTTCTGACACGTTTCATGACCAGTTTTGTTCTTTCCCTGGCATTAAAAGCCATAAGAGATTTCTGTGTAGCTCCAACAAAGCTCCAGACCTTTAGATTTTGAAATGAAGTGTTTGTAGATCGTTGAAGATCCAAATTATGCCAAAATTATGTTATTATAGTGTAATCATCTTGTTAGCTGCTTAGAACATTTTCTTCATTATCACTTCATTTATACTTATGATGATGAGCAGATGGTACCGAAGGCATAATGCAGCACAAATCGTTCCCAAATGTTGTTTGAAAACACAGTCGGAAGGTGGCAGGGACACACTCGCCTCCTGATGAGCCTGGTTTGCTCCCTGCACTGTGAGAGGAATTGCTGAAACCTGGCTTGCCATGTAACATATGTTCGGGCTGCTGGTGGCGAAACACTGCGAGTCCCGTATTAACAGCCGTTATAGCATCATTTATAACAGGATTTTTTTTTAATTTTTATTTTTTTCCAGGAAAGGCTGATAAGCTTGAGGCATTTCAATGCAGGTTACTGCCCTACAGCCTCGCTCACAGCCCCACAAAGGGGAAGAAACTCCGGAGGTTATCTGGTCCGACCACCCTGCTCCAGCAGGGCCACCAAGAGCAGGTTGCCCACATGTGGTTCCTTCGTGCTAGGGTTCAAAATTTAGGTCTAATTGAGTTGCTGGTGTCCTTTCCAAAAGCAGCAGTGATACCTGAGGGCTCCCCCAGCGCCAGACGGACACACAGGCCCTCTCTTCAGCACGTGGACAGCAAGCCACGCAGCACAGCGTGCTTGGGACGTCTTCCTCCATCTGCTTCTTCCCCTGCTTTGGGCAGGTGCAGAACAGCAATCAGCAGAAGAACTGAGTGTGCTTAGAGCAAACACACTGCAATTTCACTCAGAAGCAGAACAAACACACTCCAGACCCCAATCCCTAAGTCCAGGAGACACGGCTGACACCCAGGGCACCTCAGCAAGCATGGATGTTCACACACGCACGGACACACACACATACAAAACATGAAAGCAATGTAGCAGCCACCATAAAGCTAGTCTCCCCTGTTAAAAATTAAAGATATTCATAATATCAAACAACAACAACAAACAAAACCAACCAACCAAACAAAAAACAGGACAGAGACAAAAAATGTAAATACTTTTCAAACTTATCCAAAATATACTTCCAGATTTCTCACCCCTAACTTCACTCCCCACCCACAGCTGCACAAAACTTGCTGCTGAGCCTTTGATTTCCAGATATAATCAGCCTGGCTCTGGCCAAAAGAGTGATTTGATCTTTACCTGCAGCACGCCGAGGGTGCGTTTTGTCACTGCGTGATGTAAAGACCCCCTGCCTAGGTTGTGCGAAGTCTTTCCGTGCTTAATTCCCCTTGATTTCCCTTTGCAAACGTGGTTCTAGCTCTTGGAGGAAATTCATCCCATAAATCTTTTACTAGCCACTAGAGGGGAATGTGCAACAGCGAGGAGGGAGAGTGACACCGCAGCCAGGTTGTAGCCAATTTGCTCACTCAAAGGAAAAAAGTGGTCAGTGTCAAGTCAGATCTTTACAGTTTTCAGGAGCTAATTTAGTGTTTATCAGGTGTTTTGTTCTGCTATTCTTTCCTGTCATATTGATCTCTCTCACCTTCTGCTAGTTTAGAGCCCTGTGTGTTAAAGAGCCCTCTGTTATTCTCCAGGTAAAAAAAAAAAAAAATAATCTTTACAGCCACCTAATTTGATGCTTAATACTACTGTAAGCCCATAAATCATTTTGAGAATGTGATCTGCATTGAAACAGTTTCCTATTCAAAATTGTTTACAGACTGTAGCAAGTACGGCATTTCTATCCCAGGAGAAATGCTGACATTTCGGCCTTTCTTTCCACTTAAAACAGGATTAAAAAGTGAGATTCAGATTTTTTTTATTATTATTATTATTATATATATATTTTTTTTTTGGTGCGGGTTGGAAACTTCACATTATTTCCAGTTAGGAAATGACAAACATTCCTTTGGATGTTCTTCTAAGAGAATGAAACTCAGCAATTTTGATTTTTTTTCCTTTAGTCACTGATAAAACAACCCAAACGTCCTGCATCAAAAATGTATTTCCTTGAAGCATACAGGAGCCAGGCACTGCCTTGATGGAGTTGTAGCTGGGATCTGTTTTTCCCTACAGCCCAGACCTCGTAACCAGGCCACAACTTCTACATTGACCCCAAGTCTTGTGATCCCCTGATGTTGTATCAGTTCAGGCCAGGAAAAAAATCAATGTGTTGGCTTCCAGTCCGCTTGGGAATCAAGACAGTGATGTCCTGTGTGGGTTTATGCAGTGGGGTGATGAGCAACTGCCATCTCCTTCCCTTATTGCCACCTCTGTGTGATACCGATGTGTTAGGACACGTAGTGGTGGTGAGTGGCTGTGAATGCCAGGATTTTGGGTGCCAGACGTCTTGAACTGAAAGCTGAACTGCTATCATATGGCAAAGAATCATAGGGAAATTGACTCCAGGGAAAATAAATCACTAAGTGATTTAAAATGTTTTTCAAGCCAAATGGAGTAGTTAACTCTTTTTTTTTTTTTTTTTTTTTTTTTCTGTGAAAATTGCAAATCTTCATTGAAACAAAAGCTTTCCAATAGAAAATTCTCAGCTATTGGGAGCTGACCTTTATTGGAAAAAAATATTCATTTTTATTTTATTTTATTTATCATCCTGATAAAGCTCTGGCTATTTGCATCAGAGATTTGCATTTTAAACATTTTTCCATTTTAAATACATCTTGTTCATGAGCCAATTTTTTGGCAGATAGGAATTAGCAGATTCAAGTCAATAGAACCACAGAGATTGACAAAAAAAAAAAAAAAAAAAAAAAAAAAAAAAGGACAATGCATCTCTACATTTTCTAATGCTCTCTCCTTATGTCATATAGATGGATGAGGAATTAAACTATTTCTACTTTGTACTGGAAAGAGTCATAAAGTAGACATAAACTGCAGTCTTATCCTTACAGCCACTAAATCATTCAGCCAAGTCACTGTGGGCATGGTGCTGAAGAGAATTGCCTCATTTTCACAAGCATTACTGGTGAAATTTTGCAATACAAATAAAGTCAGAATGTCGTTTTGGACCTCCAGCTTTTATATTTAGAGAGCAGTTGGTGAAGACATGAAGGCAGAAGTTTCAGATGTTTCTCTTCATATGAGCCTCTGAACAACACCTGGTGCAATTTGTCCTGTTTCAGATATATCTTCTGCCAGGGACCTGATAAAACCATTCCTGTGTTTGGTGGCGAGCCTCAAAGCTAGATTGATGTTCTTCATTCATATTCTGTGGATGCCGAGGATGCAAAATTAGAAGTTGATGCAACAGCAAACATACTCTTCACTAAAATTATCACATTTATTGTGATTCCCATAATAAAAACATGAGCCAGCATGGGGAGCCTCTTTCAATTTACACAGAGAGACTTGAGGTCTCCTGACAGTCAGAACAGAGCCAATGTTTCTGAGTAAACTTTGTTAGGAAAACAGATTAAAAACTCCAGAGGTTTAGCTAAATCTTATATAGGAAAACACCTTGTTACCCTCGTGATTTAGAATCATAATTTAGTGCCAGTGAATAATACATATTAAGTGGTGAATGTGTCTTTGCAACAAACTTTGTGATAATTTTATTTTTTTACCTGAAAAACAAAGTTAGCTGAGCTGATTATTATTATTGACTAGTTTTGCAACAGTTGAATCAACTTTTTATGGCTCCTTACTGGGTTATTTACTGCAAATAGTTGAATCTCGCTATGCAAATTCTTTGGTTGGCAGCATCGCTCTTGTCATACTGATGTGCCTCTGACTGAAGTTTTGTCACATCTAGTTTTGTCACATTTAAAATTAGGTTCCAGTTTTTAAAATTGTAGAAATAAGCCCCACCTTTCAATTGCTTTATGAGGTAGCACTGAGATATCTCTTTTAAATCTACTATTTATTTAAATTCTGCTCTAAAATCTTCTCATTTTGACAGTGATCATTTATAGAAGATGAATACAAAAGGAGAAAGAAAACTCCTGAGAATCTGCTACCTCACGTTCACTTGTTTTTCTAGCACTGCCCAGTATTTATCTCCATTATTATTTGCAAGTACCCATGGTAGCTGTTGCAGTGAGCCTGGTCACTTTGATGTGATAGAGTGGGGCCTTTCATCTCAGGAGCTGCTGGACAAACAGAAAGACGGATGCTTTAAAGACTGTCCTGAGAGCTGGCTTCCCCTTGGGTTCACCCCAGAGCTGCCATCACTTTATGGCTTCCTTGATCAGGATGAGCTGGATCAGGGAAGGACAGTGCTGGGATACAAGATCATGAGCTCAGGTTTCAGAATTCCTCAGAAGCAGGAGGGCACCCTGCTTATTTAAAAGTAAAATAATAATGATGATGATGATGATGATACTAATATTATTAACAATTAATGTTGATGGTAGTAATAATAATAATGATAATGATAATAATAATAATAAACCCACCCCAACCAACCCAGTTTCTTACAAATTGCTCTGCAGGGATTATTTTACCCTTTTAGAACTTAATTTAATTTTAGCTCCAACACAATGTTACTGCTTTTGATAGTTAAACTTTCCAGTCTGCTAGTTCCATATATCTTAATGTCCTGTTATCTGGTAGGGAAGAGCTAAAATTTTGTGCCAGATACTGATGGTGACATGGGAATAGATTTTTTTTTTTAATGCTTGCTTCAAAAAGAGAAAACTTTGCTTCTATTGGCAGCAACAAAACTTTGCTGAGTGCCTACTGGTAATAGCTAGCTAAGAAGTAATTGCTAAATAAATGTGAACAGCCCACAATCTCCCTCCCCCTTCTCTATCCAGAAAATCCAGATTTCTTACGATATTTCTTTCCTTCAAGGCTCCCTTCCTCCAAAAGACGGGGTTAAATGTAGGCTTTGAGACGGTTGTGTCAAGAGGGCTTGGGGAAGGAGTAGGTCTTAGCATAGAGCTGATGACAATCTTGGCTTATTCTTTGGGAGGAATATGATCTGTACAGGCTGGAGTCATTATTGTACAGGCAGGTAGAGAGTGGTTTGCCACGCTTTCAAGCCAAATTCATAATGTTCAATATTTCACATGCAGCAACAGAAAAAAAAAAATCCATATGATTTCCTGAATAAATTGTTAGGATGTTTCACAGATGGTGTTAGAAAGGAGACATTGAAATCATTTGCCTAATGAAATTTCATCACTAGAAATTTTAAGAACATCCCATCTCAATTTACTCCTGCCTCTCAGATACAACTTCTCATTTAGTTATTTGAAACTAGTTTATTCAAGTATGCAGCGACTCTGTGACGTTTGCACAGCAATGTCAGATGCTATCTGGGAAATAAGTAGTGCATTTCCAGGCTCTGAAAGTAATTTTTGATGACACCCTTAAATCAACTTCATGGTCAGTTTTCTCATTTTGAGCAAGAACTGGGATTCCATTGTGATAACTGAGGGCTGCATGTTACTTGATCTACGGTAATGTAGAATAATTACTAGTCCATTGCACTTCATTACACTACTGTAATAGGCAGCAGGTCAGTGTTTGAGCTACAGCTGCTCTGAAAATTGAGCTGACACTGATACTATGATAGAAGTGATAGCAAAAGGCTCTCATGCAAATTGTTGAAATTAGCTTCTGCTCAATGGGTTTTGAAATGCAATACAGGGCTCAGATCAGGACACCTGTTTTTGACTAACATTTTTTCGTGGATACAACGAGACGGCCATGAAATAAATTAATAGTTTGATGCCTTATGCCTTATAAAGGTCACCGAAATGCCAGAGGATTCTAAATACCACAGGACTGTTGGACTCTGGCTAATAACAACGTATTATCATCAGTGAAGACTATCTGATGGTGGCTTGATTTTATTTGGAAGATTCATTTGCAGGTATTCTGCTCCTATATTCACAGGACATTACATTACATTAGAAACCTCTACATTATGTCAACGCACTTAATCTATCAAGCTTTCAGATGAGGTTGGCAGGTAAAGACTAGGAATAATTAAATATTTGCCTTTGCCAGCTGCCTGGAATCACATCCCAGGGCCACTAGACTGACAGATCCCCTGTGAAGTGTTTTAGAGAGGCATGGGACAATCCTTGCTTCACGTTAGAACCTTGCTATAGACTCCAGTAACGTCCAGGTTAATGTACTGCCAGTAGTATTAGTGGAGCTGTTTGAAGCTGTTATTTGCATTAAAACATAGGTGTGGGCATCTTTAAGTAAAATACAATGTTTTTCCTCTGAATCATTCATTTAGTCAAACTCCTCATTTCCATAAAATGAGTTTGGCTGGAAAGAAGTTGACCAAGCTGACATCTCACCCCTCTGCTCCAGGGACTGCTCATCAATACTCACTGGCAAGCAAGGAAAAACTTGATGTATGTGGAGAAAGAAACCTTGCCCTACCAAGAGTAAAGGAAAGTGTTTTATAGAAACGCCTGTATTGACTACCCTGACTATTCCTTGTAGATGTTTTCTACATTGAAGCCTGCCTAGCCACAGGGTGTGCATCTCCTTGCCGAAACGATCCAGTACCTCCACTCACTGTGCAGTGCAGCAGAATCCATTCTGGCATTCCCCTCTGTCCCTCGATAGCCTTGAATCAGGTCGGGGGGCCCCAGCAGGCATCTTCTTTGTTTTTGAGCTAAGGCACTAAATTGACTGTTCTATTTCGGCCCTTGGCGTTTTGTGGTTAGTGTGATTTAGACAGAACTCTTTTTCTCAAAAGGTGCATAAGCTCGGGAGAAATCCTTTGACACCTGACAGTACTTAATGAATTACTGTGCTGCTTTTTATGTGACTTTGAGTCATTTCAAATATGACTCACTGAAAATGTTCTCTTGACATTTTTATTTACCAGCCTTACTACATGCACAAAGTGTTATTGTGAAAGGATGCACATGCACCTGAAATTTTACTCCCTAATGCACTGCGCACTGCCTATAGCTTGTGTAGCTTTGACTGTATCTTTCCCTGCCTCTTGGGGGATTACTGCTAGAATTGACTACCACTATTTGTTTGAACTCTTTATAAAATAATAAAAAAATCAATACATGTTTGTAAATGTCAGCTAATCACAAGTAGCTTTGTACAAATTAGAGCAGGGATATAAGAAGAAAGTAAATGGACAATGCCTGTGAGGGTGAAAAAGTCAACACTCGAAGTTCATCTGCTACCTGAATGATTCCAGATACATTCGGCCTCTTCCTCTGGTTTTGTTATTCATGAGAGATGGAGGAGGAGGAGAGCAAAGCAAACACAGATCATGCTTGATGGGCAATGAATACAAACAGCCACTAAGCCATGAAAGGAGGAACTCTATCAGAGAGAACAGAAATGGGGAAAAATAATCATCTGGATTTCAAAATGGAGGAAAAAAAATATTTAAAAACAAACAAAACAAACAAACAAAAAAACAACATGTTTCTGGACGAATATCTGTCAGACCCAGACTCACTGCTTTTCTACATCAGATAAAGCTGTTTTCTGGCTTAGCTATGGGTTAATTATGTCCAAAAGTAGCTGTAGGGTGGGATTCACTGTTACTGTACTGTACAGTTATTCGGAGATTGACGTATTACCTCCAAAAGTACATGGGTGTCTCTGATGCATGAAAACATGTAGGCACCCTCACATCCCCTTCATCTGAACAAAATATTTCCCACTTTGAGTTTTGGATGTTTCCGCTTATCAAAAGCATTGTTTTCTGTACAATTCCCAGCTGAAAATATGTATATATTATTTCCCCAGACAAGAATCGGGTCCTTTTATTAATTTTGCTGAGAAATGCAGATGAAAACTATACAACCTTCACTTTATTTATTTATTTATTTATTTATTTATTCATTCATTTATTTTTCCTGGTGTTTGCAGTGAAGCCCGGTCGGAGCTGCTTTGGGAGCTGCTGTGCAGGACTTGCACTACACCGCAGTTCACTTGCTTTGGATGTGGAAAACAGTTGCAAAAGCAGTCTCCAGTGTACACAGAGCAGCCTGTGAGCACACCCAGAAAACTCTTTTTTTTTTTTTTTTTTGGATAAACTGCTGTTTTTGTGTACTCCTTTTTCTCACAGTGGCTACCCTTTCAGTCTGTTTGTTCTCGTTTCAAATTACTGATTGAGCCTTTCATCTAAAATATGAGGGACATTACTGAGGTATTAGTAGCTAAGCTGCTTTGTTAATTACAGGCAGGCTCCTCTCTTCTCTGCCTGTCAGTTCAGCAGCAGAAATGGTGCCAAACAGCTCTCCACTTGTTCTGGGTCAGTGGGTTTATGTTCACACCCAAATCTCTGCTGCCTGATGTTCCCAGGTGATCTTCCAGCTACAGGATGGGCAGAAGACCTGCTGAGGTGATCAGAACATGGCCACACACCATCACACAACAGACCCAGTGCCCTGTCTCTGTCAGGAAAGAGAGTAAGAGCGGGACAAATTTTGTCCAGAGACCGATCTTCGGCACTCATTGCATCTTGTGGCACAGCTAGACAGCTTTTGTATGAATTTAATGAAGATGGAGCTTTTTGCCTCTTTCTAGTTTGAAACCTGTCTTTCTGAGTGCATATCCTGAAGTTGGAACGGACAGAGAACAATAAACTTCTGTTCTTATTTCTTTTAGAATATTATATTCCTTCTCATCTGATGCCTCTCCAGCCTGAATTCATCATCTGCTCAAGTAGGAACCATTGCTGAGCTGTGACCATCCATGTCACCTTTCTCCTGCCTTCTCCAGGCCTACACACTTCCTTCCCTTGGCATGAGGGGACTCTACCTTTGCACCATTCTCAAGATTTCATCCTGAATTCATACAGGAGAATGATTGTTTCTTATGTTGTTCTCTATTTTATTTCTAAGTATCAAGCTGTCTATTTGTTTTGACTACTGTCTGGCATTAATCTGATATTTCCACAAAACTGCTTATTATGAACCCAACACTCTGTTCCCCATGCTTGGAGATAATCAAGACTTCTCTTAAGTATACACAAAATTAAGTACTTTTTCCATGATCATCATGTTGCTTTTATCTTACATTGAATTTCAGCTTCTATTTTCATGCTACAGAGTGATAAGCTTCTACAGATTTTCACAGCCAGTCTGCATCTTTACTGACCCAAATAACCTAAGTGTCTTCAGCAGATTACATTAGGAGAGAGTTGCTTATTGTTAGCTAATGGCAACTGCAAGAGTCACCTCTAGACACTCTGACTTGGTCAGGGAACCAAGGAAGCCTCTGGACTGTGATCAAGCAACCCTGAGGATACTTCTGGCTGCTCCATCAGTCCTGAAGTTGGGCCAGATGAGAAATCTGCCAAAGCTTAGGACAGCATATTCACTAAAGTATCCATATGTAAGCAGATGGGAATTTGGGATGATTCTGTCATCTCCAATATTTAGAAGATTTGTGATGGTGAACAGGTTACTCCAGAGCCTGCAGCACTTACAGCAAGAAGTCTATTCATTCTTTGAGGAGTTTTTTTTTCCTTTCAAGGATTTAAAGAAATTCAAGATATCGCCTTTGCCTGTGTAATGAGTATTATGGGCTATTGCTTTTACAAACTGCAAACACTTACGCAAGTTATAATGCATTTGTCTTTAGACTGCATCTGGTCTTTCAAAAGAGATTCTCTTAGTGATTTCAATATTATATAAAATTGTGTTTCCTTATTTTTGTTTATACTTTTAAGGAATTCTCACACACAAATGAAATAACTAAATAAATAAATAAAAAAGAATAAACTATAATCTTTCAGTGCCAAGAGATAGCTAAGGAAAAAAACAAAGCCAATGTATTTTTCCCTTCTGTAATTCTGTTTGTGAATAGAATGTAAATCAAGTTAGCTGGATAATTTGCTAAAACCCATGGATGCAATAATTCTTATGTTGTTCTAACACAGAAAGAAAGTAGAAAATGTTACAGGGAGAGACAATATGCAATTATGTATGAATACTAACACCCTAAGGGACAAATTACCAACAATGACAGTAAAATACTGCAGATTTCTTTTTGTGCTACACCATAATTGACTTATACTCTGACGAGAAGAAAAAGCTTAGCTCTGGAGAAGAATTTAAAAATACAAGCTATGTATTTTCTGGAAAGGGTATAGTCACTTTGTTTACCATTTTCCTTTACCTGTGATATTGATTCAAACTTTTTTTTTTTTTTTTTTTTTTTTTTTGCTTACATATGTAACTTGTTTGAGAATACATCAGTTTTTGTATCTTTTCAAGAAATCATTTATTGTTCTTAATGGTATTAATTATGTGACTTCAATTATTTAATCAAACAGTCAATGCCTTCAATGTAAACACTTTTAAAATTGCATGTGGGAAACCTCTTTGTTGTTTAAGTGAAGGAGAAATAAATCTTTCTTTAATGACACACGTGAGCTGAGCCTCAAGGGGCTGTTCCCATCCATCAGCGCTGCACCTTGTAGAATCTGCTGCTTGGCACAGGAGAGCAGTAGCTGATGTAACCTGATAAGCAGCAATCTACAAACACCAATCTTGGGGTAGAATCAGGACCTTAATTTGAATTTTAGTGTTAACCTAACAGAAGATTAAAGAAACATGGTCAAGGCAGGCTGCCCAGAATCCAGGGAAGCTTCTGAGTTATTTTTGCAAAATCCAGGACTAGTTTTCAGATTGCCCTCTATCCTCTAAAATATTCTGATTATTCTTTCCCTGTAAAATGGTTAAGGAGTCAAGTTCACAAAACAAAAAAAAACAAAACAATCCTTATATTTTGTAGATAGATGCAGGGCACCTAGATGTGACTACAAGTAGAGAGCACTTGGGAAAACAGGAAACACTGTCAATCTGTCAATGACAAGATCATTTTGCTTGCAAAACAGTTTTGAAAAGATCAAGCCACATTGGACAATTATAACTGTACTCTTCAAGAACAGTACAGCAGATTCACACCAGGGTGGAACCAGGTTTGTCTTTCCCTTGGTATTTTCAAGGACATTATCCTTGCTAATTGTCCTTGGTATTTTCAAGGACATTATCTTTCTAAAGATAGGGTAAGAAAGGCAAACATATTTTACACAGTTAAAGACAATTGCATTCAAATTAACTAGAAAGGTTTTAAATTGCAAAATTGGGAACTACGTTATGCAATATCCAGTGGAAACTGGCAACAAGCGGAACTTATTCTGACCTAAGGAGGTATTACCCACTGAATGTAGCTCTGTGCTGCATAAGCAGGCACACTGCCTCAGAGGAGTCCTTACATTAATTTATTCTGTTTCCTGGCTCAGCATATGTAATTATGGTGGACAAAAATGACAGTTTTCACAAAGTATCCCTCCAAATCAAATTCTGTCAGCAAAATCTGCAGACCAAAGATACCAATGGCAACTTGTGCACAATCTGGATGTAAGTCACATTATTTAATTCAGCTACTGTAAAACTTTCCAGGTCAGAACTGGAAAATATACAAGCATGGGAGACAATAAATGGATAGACAGAGATACCTTCACACTCCTTAGTAGAGAGACATAATATATCAGTCATCACCTTTCTAAAATAGGATTTGACAGTCTCATCACTGTTTAAGAACTAGTAATGTACTAATGCAGATATTATATTGTCTTGAGCCTGCTTCTAGCAGCATTCCTGGGTAACCTGGAGAGAGCAAATGGCTCAATCCATGCACAGGAATGAAAAGGGATTTTGAGTTAGAGGAAAATGTGAGGCAGCAATGTGTTTCATGTTCTTCATTGAGGAAAAGAATGGGACTATAACTATGTCTGACCACATGGAGAATACACATTTCATTCTAAAAAGCCAAGGATGCTGCATCAATAGTCTCTATGGAGCAATTCTGGTGGAAGGCAATGAACCTCACGATATGTCCAGTGCAAAATCTTGTGTTAAAAGCTAGACAGCGTAACAGAGGAGATCAGTGATCCGTCAATGGTACTCTTCCATATCCATTAGCCCTTGCCTTTAAACATGCTGAGGAGACAGTGAACTTCATTCTGCTACAGCTCACACAGTAATGGTCTGTTCTGAAGTCTGTATTTCCTTTATTCCATACAGCCACTGGTGAGTGCTTAGTAGTTCCCAGTCTGCCACAGCTGAGTAATACATTTATAGACTGCAGTTTCAGGTGGAGTTTAGAGTAAGAAACATGAAGGCAGTGACCAAATACATTTGAAACCTAAATTGGCAGGAAATTGGTTCTACTTGACCCAAACTGTCAATCACATCCCATCCTGGACCTCACAATATTATCCTTAGTAGTTCATTAGCAGTAAACCTGGAAAACCTTTCAGCTCTCGGGATGTCTGCCAGTCATAGGCCTCCTGTGCTGCAAATGCTTGTTAGCCCCTTGCCCAAGTAGAAGAAGCTCTGTCCTGCTGCCAGTAATGCCATTGCTCTGCTGTACACCCAGCATGCCTGGACAGCAGTGAAGCTCTGAAATTGTATTGGCAATTTGGTGGCATGCCTATATCCATGAGCAGCCTGAACACAAAATCAGCCAACCTGCTCCCTGAACAATGGAGTCTGGCCAGTCAAAGTGGTCTCACTCCTTCTCTCTCTCTCTTTTTTTTTTTTTTTCACCACTGTTTGGACTCCCAATGGGTTAAGGAGGCTAAAAGAGGTTTTACAGAGACAAGAACTAAAGAAACTTCTAGCTGCTACTGCCTGTGAAGATGCCGAGCGTTTCCTCACTTGGTTTGCCATCAGTCAATACACTCTCTGCCTCAGGCATGGGGACAGATACAGATGTTGGCCTGATAGTAGCAGACACAGCATCTGAGAGTGGATTAGAGTCAAGGAGAAAGTGATACTGGTGGCTTCTTCAGAACATAAGCAGTTCCCTGTACCACTTAAGCCTTTATCAGATTCCGGTGCCTTCTCTATGCCTTTGACCTTAAGCCCCATTGAGATAAAGTCCAATGACTGTCTCCACGGCTAAGCAAGATATTTACCTGGTATGCTACACGTGCAGTGCGTATGCGCTCTCTGGAGTTCAAAATGATTATACAAATGCTAATAATCAATTAAAGTCACACAACTTCTGAGATTAGGAAGTGTTATTATCTTCATTTCACAGATAGGAGGAGAAAGCCTGTGAAAGGTTAAGTGATTTTTTCCCAGAGGTCACTCAGGTTGTGATACACAAATGGCTCCCCAGTATCGAGGCCATAAGGACTCCTACACTGAAGTGTTAAGGCCTGGAAAAAACTGATCAAGAGTCAAACTGAACTTTTAATATGCTGAGCACCTAGCTGTAAGTCAGAAGATTAATGCTGACTTAGCTATCTCCAACACGTTTAGTATTATTTCATAATCTAACACTGATGACGAGTGTCTGAAACTTCTGTTTTTCCATCCTCTTACTTTTTGGCTACATTAAAATCTCCTTACACCTGGTTAAACTGGCAAATATCCGCTTAAACACCTGTGTTCCTGATACATCTATTAATATCACAGCATTCAGCACATGCCAGGTGCATTACTTCAAGAGGCTTGAGATAGGGATTCAGTCTAAAATGATGCTGGTCTTATTAAGAACCATGTTTTCCTCTTTCTCTCTGTGTTCCTCTAATCTTCTTACAAGGCGAACAAGCCAGGTGTTTTCCGAGTACTTTTGAGAATTCTGTGTTTTGGATTCAGCTCCAGATATTTACACGCTGGCTTTTGTGGAATTACCATATTGTCTGTGTGGTGCATCGCTTCAGAGGGCCAAAATACTTCCCTCTCCCCCTTTCACTTACCCCAGAGGGTAATAAAGACTTTGTGAAGGTTAATGAATCATTTCAAGCACCCACTAAAACTGGAAGTATAGCCATTTAATACCTCTCAGTTACACCTTAAAACAAGAAAATACTTTCATTGTATAGTCTGCACCTTCACGTAAAGGCTATTTAATTTTAAGGAGAATATTCAAAGAATCTGAGGTGGGAAGGAGGTACACGGAAAACAAAGCTTATGCAAATAATCTGTCCCTTCAGAAAGAAGTTAAAGGCTGTCCAAAAGTTGTGTGAATGCACTGCTAAGTCTCTCATTTTAAAACATTGTTGGATAACACGAGCAGATTCCAGGCTAATACAGCTGCACACACATCTATCGCACAGCGGCCAATTCCTGGTGAATTCTGCAATATAGTGACAGTAATGGAAAGCAAAATGATCTCTAAATAATGGTTTAAGATGGCTGCTTGATAAAGGGCACCGCAATAATTATGATCAATGGAGCATGGATTCAATATATATTGCCCATTTAGATGCACCAGATTAGTTTAACAGCTTTCTTTAATGTTCTGAGTATTTCGTGTGTGTGTGTGTGTGTGTGCGCGTGCGTGTGCATGTGTATATGAGAGGGAAAGAACCACACATTTTGGTGTATTCCTCATTACTTAGTATTTATCAGTGCAGGTGAGCATTGTTCTGTATGGGGAAAGTGAAATGTAAAAGATTAGCCGTTGCAAAGACAAAGCTTAAAGCAATATTTTCTTATTTTATTGGGGGGTTATAACAGTTTTATACCTAGTGCCAGTGTCTGCAGAAAGTTTTTACATCCTTAAAAAATAACTCTCACACAGAAGCAGATAGAAAACTAAGCGGTTGGGCTGAATGCTTCTCGGTTTCTCCAGTCACAGTGAAACATAATGACTTGAGCAGAAATAGATGCAGTGATAGGTTTGACTTGCTTCAGGAGGGTCTAGAGATGCCTTGCAGGCTTCCAAATTTCTGGTTTGCTTCCCAGGATGAAAAGAAAGTAAAACTTTTTTTACTTTTTGGAAGTAAAAATTGGTGTTAACTTTCAAATTCCCAGAGGAGGGGCTGAATAAGTACCTCTAGGACAACTTCACTGATAAAATGTTTCTCCCACTGAATTTCCCTGGAAGGTCATCGGTTGGCTCAGCATCACACGGAGCTGAGAGTTGGGCTGTATCATGAGGCTGTATAATATGCTTTGGTCAAACAAGCAACCTCATTACTCAGACCTGGTGCACGAGTCCTTTCTGCTCCTCACTGGCCATGTTAGCACATCACAAATGCCTCTAGGATTCTAAAAAGATGCAGAACGTAATTATTCCAAATTTAGCCTGAGAAATGGAGTCATACATGGTATGACATTTTTCCCAGAGACACCAAGGCACTGGCTGAGCTGGGAACAGATGGCTGAGTTCCCACTCTCAGTCTCATGCCTAACCACTTGTGAATGCTGCCTCTTATTATGCAATGAAATAACTAGCAGTTGAGGTTTTGCTTCAAACTGAGAGAGGACATAATTTTTGTGTTATAGCTTCAACAAATTTAGGACTAGGTTTTGGCAGGACACTGAAGGGCAATCACAGTCATCACAGCCAAGTTTTGTCCTCATCAACCAGAGAAAAAGGGATATTTTTAAATTGTAGAGTTAATGTACAATCTCGATAGAAATTGTACATTATCTGTATATAAAAAAAAATGATATCTGTATATAAAAAATAATAATGATAATAATAATAATGACAGTAATAATAATGGCAATAATAATAATAATGATAATTTGGAGTTGTTTTTTGTTTTCTCTGTTCAGTTGTGTGTTTTCCCCTGTTTATATTATATTAAAAAAATGCTGCATCAACCTTTGAGTGGTTCCCTAAGACATCAGTCTTGGAGAGAATTTCTACAAGGTGTATTTTTTTATTTATTTATTTTTCCCATATATTATAATGTATACAATGGAAAACACCATGAGCTGTCACTGAGCAAGTGAGGGATGCATGGCAGAGATGTGCACTGCAACTGAAATCATCCCCACGATCCGCTGCTGACTAAGAAAAGCAATCCTGCAGGGGTGGTAAAATGCACCAAGTCCTGCCCTGAAGGTGATGCAGTTCTTCATGCAGATCAGTTCCAGAATCATGACATAATGATTTCATTTCAAAGCCACCACAGGACAAAATCTGTATGAAACCTGCCACTATAGTTAGGGAATGCAGTGAGGCACGGGCTTCTTAAGGCGCTCGCTCCAAAACAGTGGGCAAACTACATGAATATTAAACGCAGGGCTTAAACTGCAGCACCACACGCTGGCTCTACTTTGTGAAAAACAAGGGTGATTTGTGAAACGATAGTAATGTGTGATATACAAATATTTTGGGTGAAATATATAATCAGTTAATTGGTTTATTAAATTATAAAACCTTTGTTTGCTTGAAAGAGCAATAAAACTAACTGACAAAATGAATATTCGCCCCTTTGAAGACTTCTTACATTAATTATGTTTATGCATCACTTGCAGCAGTAATGTTAGACAAAGGGAGCTTTATCTTTATATGCCATAGCTACATTGTATTGTGGTACAAATGATGGCACCAACTTTGTGTCTACATAATTACTGAAATCTTATCCCTTTTGTGTTTGCACATCATTTTCAGTTTTTTGGAATAGTTAAACTCCATTTTACTTTTTAATAACATTTTAGAAATCATTCTGATTCAGGTAAACAGAATTTGATTGCTTTGATGGATTGAAAATGGTTAGCTCAGCCAGAGCTTATTTGATTTGTTTCTTCAGGGATTACAAAGAATAGGATTTTATCTATGAACTGACAAAAGAGGCAATCTCTGCATTTTTGCCTATGAAATAGCAGATCCACTAAGCCATTGCTCCTTCACATAGTGAATGTATTAGTCACGGGGTTGCTTTTTATTCATTTTCAAAGTTTTATTCCACACTGTACGGGGTGTCAAGCTTCTTTGTTCTTAAAAAAATTAATCTGAAAAAATAATACTGTCAAATGGAGTTTGGGGAGATTCAGTAGCCCATTAGATTTAAAGCAGATTTTAAAAACAAACAAACTCTTTCTCACCAGTAATGGACATCTTAGACAAATGCTCTTCAGCTAATGCAATGGATTTAAAAGCCTGAAGTACCTAAATGCTAATTCCCTGCCAGAGTTCAGGCTGAGACTTCTCCTGTGGGTTTCTTGGGAGCTCAGTCCCTGACCCAGCCAGATTACATGGTTTTCCTGGTACCACTCTTCATTTCATCCTGTGTGACATGACATTTGTAGAGCAGACAGAGTCAATAAAATGTCAATATACAGTATAGAGATGATACAAGACACCCCAAATAAGATATTTGCAAATGTTCTTATACTGTCCAGCACATCCACGGAGCCCTCTTCAGAGATGCTGCCCACCACCAGGGGTTTGGTCCCACTGGGTTTGTTTCAGGGGTGAATAGATTGTAGCACGACCCTCAGAAAAACAGTGAACAATTTTTCAGTGAATTCATAACTTACAAGCTCAGTGTTCCTCTCACACTGTCTCTGGAAAACAAAACAAAACAAAAAACAAAACTGAAATCCTGAAATTGAAAGTAAGCTGGTCCTTACTCACAGAATCTGCAGCTCTGCAGCTGAGAGTTGGACAATGTGCATTAAACACATTTCAGTCCAATAAGCTGTTTTTCTTTTCTTTTCTTTTCTTTTCTTTTCTTTTCTTTTCTTTTCTTTTCTTTTCTTTTCTTTTCTTTTCTTTTCTTTTCTTTTCTTTTCT
>NC_048898.1:29627775-29661355 GCF_011077185.1 Oxyura jamaicensis | reverse complement strand
TCTTTTCTTTTTAAATATATATTTTATTTTTATTTTTTAATTTTGAACAGTTCCTGGATTTCAACCCCATGCTCTGGCTGTTATAAAACAATGTGATTTCCTGCCTGTGCTTTAAAACACAGTTAAATTTGATGCTATATGCCATCTACTCTCAAGAAAGTCCATTACCAGGAACAACTGAATGTTCTTTCTCACAATTTATGTTTATGGATAGACAATGATGGGAAATGTGAATTGGCCCACTTCTGCATCATCCCCATTACACGTGAGGTTTTAGATTTGGTCCATGAAATTTAACAGGTGGTTTTCACCTGCCTCAGATTAGACGATTAACTGGTGGAAGTCAGGGTTGTCCCATTTCCTCCTTTGGTTTGCACCACCAGAAGAATTAGTGCAGCATCGCATTGCCTCTCTTCCCTCTAGTTCATGGATACATTAAAAGCTGCTGGTTTAGGTAACTTAGGCTCTGGAAGACACCTTTGAGGAACCAGTTTTCCAGCCACATTGGCACTGGAAATAGATAATGGTTGAGTTCAAAATCATTAAATGCTAGCACTAGCTACAAAGATATTCATGCTACTACACTACTACTACTACTACTTTTAATAAGAATTCTCATTTTCTTGATTCCACAATAGAGAAATGTTTCATGCACCTCATTTCTGTAATTAGATGTGTTTTTATGCTGATCTATAACATCAGAGAAAACAGAGAAAGGTTCACCAGGAAAGAGTTAAACCCGCTCTCCTTTCCAAAAGCAACAGGCTGGATCATGCACTTTCTGGTGTTTTACAAGGCCAGGTGAGCTCATTCATGAACATCAGTCAGCTCCTTGCCAGTGTGCTGAACTCCCTCTGCTATAACCTGAGATTTGAGTTGCATACTTCTAGGGCTTAATCCTGTATTTAATTAAGTGAAGGTCAGGATGAGGGTCAACTAGACTAGTGAACTTAATCCAAGACCCACAGGTTATACAATAGCTGCTTTGGGCAAGTATAGTTGTAGATAGGAATCGAGAGAAGAAAAGACAATATAATTGAACAAGTTATATGATAAAGGAGGAGGGGAAAGAAGGATATTTTTCAGACTGTACGGCACTGGATGCATTTTGCAAGAATAGCCACTAGATAGCAGAATGGGCATGACGCTTTGTTGGGCCAAATGCAAGGCAAATGATGCCTTGGTCCTGGCAAACAGGGTGTGAGTGGCTGAGTTCAGTGGAACCACTGTTTCACAGCAGAGAGGGATTTTTAAGGTGCCATGCCATGTATCGCTTCCTGCTGCTTTTATCATAGTTTGAGCATATTTTTTTTTTCAGCGTGCTGAAAAAGAGGAGCTCATTTTCTGAACAAACAATCAACTCTGACTTTTGTTCAAGATTAGCTTTCCTAATGAGTGAGCAGTTCATTAGCCGGAGGAGGGGAGAACCAGGCCAGTGCAGAGCAGCCCTGCCTGCCTGGTGCTTGAGCAGCATGGTCGGGGCCCTTTGTTGGCTACCCTGGGGTGGGCTGAGAGCCTGGCAGGGCTGGCACTGGGACCCTTCCTTCCAGCACAGCCTCCTGTAGTGTGCTCAGGATCACGTCACCAGCACTGACCACTCAATGCCCACAGGCTGGGCTTGACTCTAGGTGGCTCCTAAGCAAGCCACTGAGGGGCACAGCTTTCAGGTGGCTCTCCAGGGGAAAGGGGTAATTCACATCTCTAAATTGGCCTTATTGAGTTTGAAGTTATGCAGCCATGTCTTTGCAAAACCTAAATTACAAATGTCTCTTTTACAGACCCAAAATCCATTTTTGAGCACTGATTGATGGACTCATCCAGTCCCCAGAACAAGGCCTTAGATCTTCAGCAAGGGCTGGAAAACCTCTGTAGGTAGGAACAGAAAAAAAGGCACTCCGGGCATTTACATTGCCCCATGTTTTGCAGCCTTGTGTGACCTCTCAAACCCTCCTCTCTAATTCCTACACAGTGTGAGCTGCTTTGGAAAGTCTAGACCTTAATTATTTAAAAACATCGCAAGATGCAAATAGTAATTGATCGTCATTACAGATTCAATTTGTCTGCAATTGTTTTAACTAAATAACAGAGCTGTATTTCAGTTATAGCAGATGAGGGAAGGGGGGTGGAGACTTAAACAAGGATACACTTTCTAACTCATAGCCTCAAGGGGAAAACAAGATTTTTCCAGAAAAAAATAATGTTTTATAGTAATTAGCTCCTGGGCTAAGATATTTTCAGCCTGCTGTGAATTTTTATGACAGTGTTACCATTAGACTGCTGAAAATAAGGTTTCCTAGTGTATCTTGCAGAATTTTAACTATGACACACAAGTAATATTGCAGGATGCTAATTATGTATCTGTAGCTATATATACGCATGCACATATATATCCCCAGAAATTGCATCCTGTCTCTTGCAAGAAGTGAACCTCTTGTGCTCAGTGAAAGAATGAACAGCATCGCACTGCCCAGTTCTTTACTATTTTATCTGTCTAAAAATTTAAAAAGAAAACATTATCCCTATTTCAAGTGTATTGCTTAGTGAATATAGAACTTGGTGGATCTCAGTGAATTATTTTTCAGTGACAGCTCATTTTTTGACTCTGGATGAGGCATATTTCCTCACTAAACCTTGTCCTCCTGGTTTGCAAATTGAGGATTATTTTGCAGAATTCATTTGTAAAATACTTGAAAACAGAATAAGACCCAATGCTTTTATTTGATGTGAATCTTGTAATTCTATCTAACGAGAAAATATTCTGACCTGTTCCAAGAGAAAATATTCTGTATCTTTCTGACACCCAGTGCGCTCAGCACTGAACCACATCCACCTTGTGCAGAAATGCCAGGCCTCTCAACGTGACCCCCTTCTGCAGTTCTCTGCCAGAAGCTCACCATGGCCCACACAGGGGTCAGTCACAGCGGGGTCTTTCTTCCTCCTAGAGCAGCTTTAACACCACCCACACCCACCAGTTCACGTGCAGTACCAGGTTGTCAGTGACACCGAGCATCTCCAGCCTAAACGAGAGAAGTGTAAGGAGGAAATAATGCTGTCCTGCCTGTGTAATTAGAGAAGCCGACGCGTGAATCATTGTTATAACGAGTTTAATTATAAACATGATTAAATAGGCAATTAGTGCATATTCTGCCCCAGATAAACAAAATTAAATTCCTGCAATATTAACATCTTCCACAAGGTTTATTATTAGATTACTGTAAGTCATGTGGTACAGGGACGTGTTTGTGTCCTATATTTGTTGTGAACAAACACCGTCTTTTATTTCTGCTTAAGCAGATGCAGAGGTCAAAATCTGCTGGTCCTCTAAAGCTCTGGGATCTCTGGAAAACAGCATGCCATACATTTTTAAAAATATATACTGTAAAGCTAGCCACAGCCAGTGCAGACCTTCCATGTTCAGCTGGCAACAGCTCATCCCAGACAGGACTGGCAATACAGGGATCCAAAGTGAGTGCTCAAAATAAGGTTAGAGCAGGGGCAAAGCTCTGGGGAAAAAGTGCCTTGGAGCCAGGGATGGAACAACTCAATTACAAGGAAAATGCATAGGATTTTCTATTTCCTATTTCTAAAGGCTTTTTAGCAGGTGTGTTTTACTTCCT
This sequence comes from Oxyura jamaicensis, assembly GCF_011077185.1. Lineage (NCBI taxonomy): Eukaryota > Metazoa > Chordata > Aves > Anseriformes > Anatidae > Oxyura > Oxyura jamaicensis. The sequence goes on along the minus strand of NC_048898.1, from coordinate 29,657,738 downwards.
GTCGCGTGGATCTCCAGTGACAGCCTACAAAGAAAGGCAGTCATGCCTTCAATATACAGGCTGTCTTTTTTGCAGAGAACTGTATAAATATCAGCTAGGCATAAGCTGCCTTTTCAGTTCAGTGACAAGTAATTTGGGTGGTGTCCTGCTCCAGGACATGGAAAATACTGAACGCCCCAGAAATTAGGCCCTTGAGAGAAGCCTCAGGTTAGAAATACCAAGTCATGAACTGGTTTCAGCAAGCACTGTAGCTCTGGTTTTCAGATGAAGAAACCAGTAATGAGAAACTGGTTGAAACTGCTTATGAACTCCAAAACAATTTAAGATTTGTTTGCATCATAGTACCTGTCAACATGGGAAAAGTCAAGACAGTGACTTGAGCATGGGATTTATGTTTTCACAAGCATGTAATGAATTCAAAGATCCATACATCTTCCCATGCATCCTAGCCAACTGGATTGTGATTCTTCACCAGCCACTTACTTTAAGGTCTTCAATACATATGTAACAGAGCTACACATGTTCTTTATTTGTCCTCTTCCAGGCCCACATCATCTTTACTTGAGAAGTTCTTGGGGCAACTGATAAAAGAGAGTTAGCTGCTACAGCAGCACTTAGCTGCAGTATCACATCCCGTGCCATTACTTCTGTCTGTTGAGATAACCTGGGCACTCTCTTTTTATTCCTTTTTATTGGTCTGTGAATCCAGAATGGATCCAAAACACACTGATATACAAGCCATATGCATAAACCTCTTTCAGTGGAAATTGATTCAGAAAATTTTCTATAATGGTGAAGTCTACCTCACTGCCGCTATACAGTGTTCATTGTATACTGAGCTTTTGGAAAATAATCAGCGTTCATGTAAGGCAGGCTCACGTTGTGCAGTTAACATCTTCAGCAGAGATGGAATAAGCAAGCAGCTGGTCACAGAGTCCTGGGAAAATCTCAATTTGGATAAGAAATTGACACAAGTAATTTTAGCTCTACAGTGCCACAGTCCCTTACTCTTTCATGAATTAGGCAATCTTCACCTTTACAACACGGCATTCGCATCTCATGGGATGCATAATGATGTTCATGCCATAAAATGTTTGTGTCTTTACCTACAGCTCTTAGTAATGCTGCAGTGTGTAAATTCTAGGGTGGAAGATACAGATAGCTAAACTCCAGCTTTCCCCCAAATAAAAGCTAGGTCCAGGTGCAATTTTTCTGATGAATGGAGCAGATCAGTTACAGCACAGAAGGCTTGGACTGTGACTTGAGATCATGGAGATCTGTGCTAGCCACTTGGGATGAAGGTGCTCTGTATCCCAACAACCACTGATCGGTGAGAAGTGTCGGCAGTCAGACAGGAGGGAGAAGTTTTGTGGCACCAGCGCTGGGTGACTCCAGAGTGAGTTGAAGGCTGGTGGAGGTATTAGCACGTTATCCTGACCTGCTGTACAGGGGTGAGTGTCAGGATGAACTAGTGGCCTTGCTGACCACCCCTGGGATTGAAGCAAATGGCATTTATTTGTTGCACGCTTCTGCATCAGATACATGTTAATATTTATACCAGTCAGTAATGGTTGCAAGCTCGGGCACATATTATTTTGTGAAAAGAAGTAGGTGACATACTGAGATATGCCTCCCAGATGTAGGAGACAGACAAGCACAGCCCTAACACATTAGAAAACCTGCCTCCTCTAGGAACCACTTATGCTTAGTGGGCCCTTTATCACATTGTCAAAATCAGCACCAGCTTGAGCTTTCTGATATCAATATAACGCTCGCTTGTCTTGGGTCAACGTTGCCTATTAAAAAGCAGGCAGGAATTTCAGAACTCCCGGAGACCAGCACACTGAAAAGCCAGCTGAAGCCAAAATATGCTTTTCCTCCAAACTAACAGGTGTATTTTACTTTCTCTGATTTCTAATTGGACTTCTTGACATTCTAGTCCATGCACTGTGGTGTACTTTGGAAAAAAAAAAAAAAAAAATCCTAGTAACATGAGACTTTGCTACAGTATTTCACTTTTAAATCTTTGCTGAGATTCAGGAAGAGCATACCAGGGTTTGTGTGATGAATTATGGGGTGTGTGGATTAATGATTTTCCCCCTTAGCTTTTTCCATCACAAAATCAACACACAGTGAAAAATCTCTGATGTCAGATTCCTGGTGTGTCTGCATTTCAGTCGTTTAGGGCCAAATGCATTTCAAATGCATTTTAATCTTTCTTTGAAGGTAAATGATTATTTTCAAGTACAGAAGATTGATCTTTTATTTTATAGGCTAATCAATATCTGATTTTTTTTCAAAATGTGATTTGATAATAGTGAGATTTTTCTCAAAAGTAAATAATTCTAATAGAAAAAATTCAATTTAATTTGAAAAGCAAGACTATTTTTTTTGTTAAATAGTTCTGTTTATAATTTAAAACTATTTGTAATTTCATACACAATTTTTGAAAAGCAAAAATATTCTCTGAAGCTTTTTTTTTTCATTAAAAACAGACATTTTGACTCGAAATGTTTGAAAATAAAACACTTTTAAAAATTTACATTGAAAGCTTTGTGTTTAACATTACTTGTTTGTTTTATACCAAATATTTATCTGTTTATATATTATATCTTTGCTATTGTGACTTCCTGAAAAGCAATCAGGATTTCTGTTACAATCAGTAATTCAGTATTCAGGAACTTCTAGAAATTGTCTGAAATGACAGGTTAATATGAAACTTGAGGGGGAAAAAAAAAAAAAAAAAAAAAGACTTGTGAAGTTTCAAAACCTCGTATATATTCTTAAAGACCTTCTGAGTCATTTTTGTATGATGGTGGGTGAAACATCATTGAGGTCTTAATCTAATAAAAGCATAATGAGACAGCAGAGAGTTACCAAGCCTTTGCATTAACACTGATTAAAAACTGTGAAATTGTATTTAATAGTTTATACACTAAATTTTAACTATAAGATCATGAACAATACTTCTTTTTGATTATTTTTTTTTTTCCAATTTAACATCACTGTTCTTCAAGGATTGGAGGAGCATAACTGTAATGATTTTCCTCTCTATTTCTGAGAATATTATTATGCTGCTTTAAGAAAAAGTCCTAAAAGAATGTAATTCTTTCTGCCACAGACTTTAAACATTGTAAAAACTTTTTACCCCAAGCTGACCTACAAGTTCAACTGTAAGCTCTTATTCTGTTAAAAGCTTTTATGATGTCAAGAACAGTGCTAATAATAATGAGTTGGGTTTGTTTTACCCTAAGTGCTCTTTGGTCCTTCAAGTTCAGATATTAATATGGGACCTTGATCATAGCAGGTATAAAAATACGTAATATTACTGGGAAAACAGCTGGAGTTCTTTCCAAAGCTGTATGCCATATCCTAGTTTCACATACTTAATGGCATTTGAACTAAATATTAAGATACATATGAAAATTTCAATCTTGCCTTTATTCTTATAAATTACACAAAAAGTGCCGTCCACCTGAATGGCCCAGAAAAAAAGTAGTTGCCAGCTGTAATATAAAGAAGGACAGTACGAAAACTGAGAACTGGTTATGGCAGATACCCTGTCAAAGGAATGATTTATAATCTGGAAATACAAGCAGTAAGAGAGGCCCACCAGCTAGACCTGTATCATCTGAAGCAATCAAACCCCGCAAATATAAAGCAATTTAGCATTACCATTTCCAAGTGCTCCCCACAATGAGGACTCTTGTATGCCAAAGTTTAATATTCAGAGCAGAAACCACAAACTCTAAGAGCAGCTCCCGGTCAAGATAGCTAATAACAGTTCCCAGGCAATGGCACTGTTGTAATAGTATTGCACAAAGCGGCTGGGGATTTACTTGTATGTCAGCTTCTGCATCTGAGAACTAGAAAACGATGGTGGGTCAGACATCCATTTGCTTTATATATTGATATAATTTCATCAGAATTTATGATGTGGGAATTATTGCACTGGCAAGAAATGTAATCTAACCTTCATCTCGCACACTGTAGTATAGACATTATGTTTTTGAGAGAAATATACTGACTTGTTGAATCAGATTACTCCAAGTGCATTCCTAATGGATTTCAATATTCCCTTGGATAAGCCAATGCTATTTGTTTTGGTTTTATTAAATTTTTTAAAAAATATATACAGAAGATAAAACCTCTTCTGACACCATATATTCTTTCATTTTGCAAACTACAAACAAATATTTGTTCATTAATTTTAATGCCTAAACTTCTCCCTGGGTAACAGTTGCTACATTTATTCAAGTATCTCTTTTTCAACTACACACTTCAACTGTATAAAGAGTTTTAAGTCTAAGTATTGACAACTAGATACTTCTCTCTTACCTCTCGTGGATTAGACAGCTTGTCTTTGCATATCTGGGAGGATCGTGGGGTATAATTATTAGTGCAGGGATAGTCCCAAGTGCCAGGGAGTTCCACTGGTAATGGGTGATGTATTTAGGATACACTTTATTGTGACATTTCTAATATAAAAGAAGTCCATGAAATTTTATCAAGAGAGAAGAGTTAGAGTAGTCCTGATACTGCTTAAAATTATGAGTCAATAATGGGTAAAAAGAATAATAACAGTAACAAAGATTCATGTGAAACAGAGAGAGAAGAGGAGGAGGGATTTTGAGAGTTTTTCCCCTGAATAGCTCTGAAAAGACCTTTAAACAACCATGAACACTAGTCCCTGCCCCACAGCTGGATTATCCCGAAGAATATAATTGCCTTCAGACCCATCCATATCACGAATGTACCCACTACTAAGCCATCTTCTTCCAAGCTCTTGTTTGCCAATAAAAAACACTGGCAAGTGCCTGCGAAAGGAGATGTGTCTCTGCTGGTGTAGCATCCAGCTTGGTGAAAATCCTGCACTGCAGCTCTTGAGAGCCCTGAAACACCTCTTGGGCAGGATGCCCTCTGAGCAAGCCAGGCCAAGTGGGAAAGGGATGTGCAAGAACAGAGCGCCCTGTGCCTGTCATATCCCTGCAGCACCCTGCTCATTCCTACAGAAGTCTCACGCAGTCAGGGAGACCCCATGCAAGCAAGGGGTGAAGCACCAGGCTGCAAAGCTGGACATAAAACTCCAAAATAGTATAAAGCAAGGAAAACCATCTCTCCTTGGGGCTGGAGCTTTATCCTCCACTGTTACTCCATAATTCCTGTGGAAAGAGTGAAGGAACAGTGAACAGTGAAACAAACCACTGAAGGCAGCAAATGTTCTCCCAGGCAGGATGCAGCCATCTGGCATGGCCTTTCTCCTTCCTCACAGTACAGCACCCACCCTCTGCCTTACTCCGTAGCTGCTGAGCAGAAATGGTTCCTGTTTTGTCCCATATAGAGAGACCCTCGGTCTTGGTTCTGCGTCTAGCAGATCATTTTATATCCCTGCTTTGTTTTATTGTCCTTCCCTCCTGCTTTTATGGTCAGACAGGACAGAATAGGTCAGTATATCAACAGAAATGCAAACCACTGTGTGTGTAGTACACAAACATTGACATTAGGAACAGGGAGAGTGAATTAATACCTCCACACACTGTTGGCTCCAGGGTCCTCAGTCATGTCTGGGTAGCTCCATAAACAAACACATGAAGAAGAATCAAGGCATTCAGACTAAGATCCTGCTCCCTTGCTGTTATTTATCCCTGTGCACAATTGGAATCAGGAAACAAAAACTACACAGTCCACCCACACTTACTGGTGCAGGGTGCTGGAAAGGGTATTTTAGTTGGAAAGCCTTCTCTTTGTAAAAAAGCTTCATATTTTGTATGGTCTGTTCAAGCCAAAGTCAGTTGAACATTGACACTGGGCTACTTTTAAGTGTCAGACAATATAAAATACCGTAATGTCAGAACATTCATTAAAGTGCTTCTGAAATATTCTCCTTCTGAGGTCAGAACACTGCCATTCTCAAATTCCACTGCATTCATTGAGCTGATAGTGCCAGGGTTGATCTGGTGATCAGGATCTCGATGATGAGTAACTTGTGAGATGCAGTGCTCATCACTGCGCAGAAATGAAACAGAAATCAGATCACAGAGGTGCTTGTTTTGCTTGTTTTTCTTTGAAAAGAAACCTTCAGTAATGAAGACTCAACAATCTCCCCAGGCATTTCAAAGTATTTCTAGCATAGTTTTCCTAATGAAGACAGGCGTACAGCTACACATTAAGTCCATTATTTCTTGAATGATCCAGCACGGCCATGGAGAACACATGCTTCCTATGGAGCTTAATTCCTTTTGCTGTACGGATTGTACTTACCAGCAAGTAGGTATGCAAAAGGTAGGAGTAAATTAGCGTCACTTATTATTGAGATTGCTGTCATGCCCTGAAGTGATTGCTGTTTTGAAATGGGCGTTTGGAAGAAACAGTTTTTCACTGCAATGCTTAGGAAAGGCACATGCCAGTGATTTCTTCTGGCTAACCTCATACAACATGACCACTCTGTAGTCACTGCAGGGTACTGTCAAAACGTCTGAAATAGCTTTAAATGAGCTCCTGGTTGCAGCATCATGGATATTCTTCCATCTTCTATGGGTTATGAGCTATGCTGAGCTACATGCTGCTATTGTGGCACTGTCAGCGGTCCCTAGAACAACCACCTTAATGCCAGCTCTGGCTCTGTACAGAGAAACCTGTTGTCTTAACTTTAAAAGAGAGCACATAGGTGGCATGTGTGAGCACTCCAGGTTTAGGGCTTCTATTGAACAGACATGCTATGCTAATGGATGAGAAGAATGTGTTCAGTTAGTGCTTTACCATTAGTAAGTGGCAAAGACATTATTACAGAGGCAGAAGATGAGATGGGAGGTGCTTATAGGCACATCATTCCCTGGGCACAGGTGGGAGTGAATAAATGCATTGTGTCTCTTGAGATGGTCATCACTGTTTCATTCACCTATTTATTTATTATCATTTGATGTTCATTGGAAAGAGGCATTATTTAATGATGCAGGAACAATTGTAACACACTGAACCCTTCTGATGTTTGGCTGAGTAATTTGTTGCTTTCTTCACCACATAGTCTCCTCATCTTTGCACTTGAAATACCTATGCCTAGCAAATACCACCACCCAGTACTAACACAGTCCTGTTTTGAGAAGATTTTCCCTGAGAGGGGGGAAGCTCTGGGTTATGAAGTTCACAGGCTAAATCATGGTTAGTATTAAATACTGCACACGGAAGAAGTTTCAGCCCAAAATTAAGGAGAAAAAAAACAGTAGTCTGAGAGTGCAGTCATGTGAGTGCATCTATCTGTGTTTTATAGAGAAAACGTCGAGGTATTACCTAAAAGCAGTCATTTCAAAGCAGTGTAGTGAAGCCTGAAGGAGCACTATTTTAAAACAAATCAGTCAGCATTTTATTGGTGTCGGCCCAGCTTTGTACTAAACACTCAGATTAATGTTAAATCACAGCTCAGGAATTATTCATGAGATCTCATACAATGTAATTGCTGATTTTGGCATCAATAGTCTGTATCCCTTTATTTCCTAGATTAGCTTCCCTTCCTGAACTACTATGTGTCATGCTAGAGACAACGATTTCATATGACATATTTAGGAAAGAAGGACCCACCTATTTTACATAAAACAACGTCTGAGGAATGCACCCTTACGCCAATATGCCCGTCTGTGCTGACACGTTACTGAGAGAGGCAGAGCCTGCTGAGGTAGCAGAGAGCACAGCACTGGATTTCTCCTTTCAGACTGTTGACTGAATGGTTAGTTTTCTTCCAAACCTTTATAAAAACTAATGAAATTACCCTTCACCTATCGTTGAGGATTAGCATTAACTCTCAGAACAAACTGCATGACTACTAATCTCTTAATGTCCCTTAAGATATGTACAAAATGAAAATTATAAATAATAAATGAATTCCAACATTTTTAAGAAATACCAAGTCATCCCATTCCTTCCCTCTCTCCCTCTCCTTGAGGGTCATGTGCTCTCGTGTGAGGTTGGGGTGATGCGGGGAGTTGGAGAAGGGTGACTTCGAACATGGCAATCATTGCTCCATGCTTTGGGTCTCCACCAGCTTTACCTCGAAAAATATCATCCTTTCTTTGTATTTGACAGCAGCAAGTTTAGATCTAAATATCTCCAACCTCTGCCCTGTGAGTTGAAGAGAAGTTATTAACGTTTGTCAGAATTCACTGCATGTACTACAAGCAAAAGCATTTCCCAGCTGAGAAATCCAACTGATGTTCTCTTAGTTGGAATGCAAAACCAGTATTTTTCTAAATGGTGATACTGGAAGGATTAGTCACTCTGATTTGAGAGACCCACACTTGCATACTTGAAGATTTTGGTATCTGCTTTTAAAGATGTGCTTTTTAGACTGTAGAAAATTACAGACTTTGAATTTAATAGTTAAAATTTCCCAGGAGAGCTGGTCTCTGACCTTCATGCCCTGGGGTGTTTGTTTGCTTACCAAGCACACCTGAAGTATATTTATCTCACTTGCACATATTTTAGAGTACAGCAGACAGAAAATATATACATATATATTTTTCCTTACATAAATAACTATTTCTGAAAGAGTGTGGCAGCATCACCTTGAACTGATCGTAATGATACATTTTGAGACAGACCTGGATCTGCTGAAATTTGCTCATGTTTTCGAGCCCCTGTCATTGCAGGCCTGACACAGTCTGTCCAAGGGTTCTTCCCAGGTCATTCTTTAGATTTGCATTTTCTCTATCCCTAAGAAGTCTTAATGTGAGGAAAGGTTTCAGGACAAAGATTTTGAGCTTCTCAAGGACTAAGTCACAGAATCAAGACCGGAAAGATTCTTCATCACCAAATTGCCTAAAATACATGCACTTAATTTTTTAATCACTGAGCCATCACAGGAAACTTGGCCATGTAGAGTAGGCATTTAGGCTTTTTATCCAAAGCATAAACAAAATTACATTTAATTTTTTTTTTTTTTTTTTTTTTTTTTGTGGTGGGAACACACAAACACAGTAAGCCAAGTGAAAAGCCTCCAAAGTTGGAAAAAGAAGCTCATTTTTTTCCTAAATCTTCCCCATGGCAAGGGGGATGGACACTTTGCCATGGCTGTCAGAGAAAGGGATACTACCACCACCTTATCTTGAGACTGCTCTAAGCAGGTAAGAGTAAACTGTCTTTATCATCTTGCTCTTTCCAGTATCATCAGCACTGACTAGGTCTGTATGGACATGGCCTGATATTTATGTCTACTGGATCTATTCTGTTAGGTGACAAAGGTGAAGAATCACCTAACCTGTGGATCCCAGCTGGGTATTGGCCAAGGACTGGCAGAAATCAGCATTCTGTGTCTGTAGTAAAGCAGATTTTTTTGAACATAGGCAATTAACTTTGTATGGACACGCATAGGAGCTGACATTACTTGAAAGTCAGGCAAAGTGGTCGATGATGGCATAAGACTGTTTCCCTCAGGAAAATGTGGTCCCCTCCACTCAGCAAAAAAAGAATGGGATTAGAAAACAATAATGTTGCTGTTGTTCAGACTTAGGTTTCCAAAAGAGCCTATCCCAAAATCTCATTTGCTTTCAGGTGTGTTTGGACACAGCTTCAGTCCCTGGAAGCCTAAAACCCTCTTGAGTAGGGTTTGTAAGAATGGTTATAACAGAATTATATTTATTCATGGTAAAAGAGAATACTTAGTGGATAACGTTGTATGCTCATAGAAAGTACATATATCAGAAAGGTATGAAACATCTTTAAAAAATACTTCCCAAGTAATCATTACTGTTTGAAAGCCAAATAGTGATTTTGTTGAAATAAAACAGACCTATTTCTGAAAGTCATAAGACTCCTATAGGCTTCAAGTGGAGTTTTAAGGACTCAGAAACCAGAAAAGCAACATCTTTTATTTCTATGCTCATAATTTTACATTGGCCAAATGCAGAGTTTTTCTAACTTTATAAAAAATGCATAAATTAATAATACAAAATAAAAATAGTATGACATAAAGTACCTCAAGGCTGAGATACCATGTGCCTAATTTCAGCCCAATTTTCATGGCTGTGTTATCTGAGCCTGCATGTTTATAATGGAATTGATGACAACCCTTTTTTGCAAAGAGACCCTCATACTATAAGACCAACATAAAAAATAGCTGGACAAATTTAGTATGCAGGAATACAAACATTAATAAAGATTTTGATACACAGTATATAGAAATGACAACATACTTTTGACTGTACAAAGACATGCATTCATCTGTAAATGATTACATTTCTATCTGTGGTAGAATAGTAGTGTGGGGCATATGAATCTCACCTTCAAAAGATATTCTTTCGTTCTACAAAAAAAAATCCCGGCAAGTACAGGAAACTTCAATCAATGTCTTATATTCGAAAACTATGACACTGTCAAACTGGTGTCATTAAAGCTAACTAACCATATTAAACGAATATTAAAATATAGGTTTCTTTGCATAATATAATGAGTAAAACTGCTTTTAAGTTTTTCACTACGCTTTGAGGTGTAGGTGGCATTTTCATTCCGAAACTTTGAAGTCAGAACAAAATGTACAGGTAGAGGGTACTAGATCAAATAATAATCAACTTCAAAAAGCATTTTGGCTGTTAGATGTCCCAAGGCTAATTTCCTCTAGACATTTTAAATGTAAATGTCTAAACTCATTTAAAAATTGTAAATTGGTCTAGGTTCAATCAAAAACCATCCTGACACAGAACAGGGAGACTGGGCTAATTGTCATTTGTTTGTCAAATGAATTCCATTTGGAAAGCAATGAAACCTCCAAGCTAATTCTTTTAAGGTGAGCTGGTAGTTGTATTATCAGTTAAATGCAGTAAAATGGATAATCACATGATGATAATGAAAACTGAACCTATGTTAGCACTCAGGCTTAGTCTGCCACAGGGCATATAGTGATGGAACTTAAGTACTGTAATGTTCCATTGGGCACAATGGCACCAAGTCTGCTCTTTAGCCTTACAGACACTTTCTTTGCATTTTAAAAAACTTTATCAAAGCACCGTGGCAATGTAGAAAATGTCAAAGTGAAATGCACTGTAGGCAAATTGAGATTTCATTAAGTTTAAATTTATTGCTTTTGACTGATGTATTACCATGCTTGTTAAGAACCAGTAATTTGGAATATCTGCCTGCCTGGTAAAATAGCTTTGTCTCCTTGCGTAATACTTTATATGGACTTTGAAAGACCACAGTAATTCAAAAAAAGTGGGGGTTATTTTATTTTTCTAAAGAACAATTTCAAATATTTTAAGGTCCCTGACCTAGTGGATCAATAGACTTATGCATGGGTCCCAAGTGTGTTCTTGGTGCACTGGGTAGAAAATTACAGCACTAATATATTATTTTTTTGACTTGGTATAACTTTGCACTCACTGACAACAGAACCTTGGGAAGCACTTACCCATTCTACTTCTTGTGCCGCTCTCAGAACATTTATATTGTAAATAAATGAAAGTGTTTTTGAGAGATAAGGAATCCAACCAACTAGCTGAAGACTGCATACAGATGCATACATTTTATATAAATATATATACGCATAAATTGTGTGCATATGTGAGTTTGTGCATAGGTATATAAACAGACAAAGCAGAGAGACAGCAGCTGTATCTGTATCATGGCAGAAAATGTGCAGGTATTCTCTGCATTGCCCAGTATATATATATATGTTGTTTAGTTTCCAGACTGTATGGCAAAAGCTACATTTGAGATGTTGACATAAAATCCCTTAATGTACTCTGGTGCTTTATATTCTCCTTCAGGAAAAGATTGAATCAATAGTGTAGGACTAGCACAATTTCTGACTGATGAGGAAGGTTAGGCCTTCAGGAACAGATTACTGCCCTTTGAGAGAGACCTGGATTGAATTTACTATATTCCAGATATACTTATTTACACTAGGTGCCAGGGTTTTATGGCAGAAGTGACAAAGTTTGTGAAACCCGGGAATGCATTATCATGTTATCTGGTGTCTCAGATGGACAGTCAATATGAGCAGACTGTAGACACACCTGTCCCAGTATCCAGTTCACCAAGTAATGAAATGGAAACAATAAAAGTCTTTGAACAAACAACAGACATTTGAGTCTTTGGGTTTAAACAAGAGGATTGTAGAACTCAAATGGGTTTCCTCTAGTGCTGCCAAGGCAGCCATATCTGTACTGGTGCCAATGTTGAAAGTCACACAACAAAGCTTGATTTGTGCCTGCTCATGTCCTTTAATTCCACAAAGTATTGGAAACACACTTCTCTTCTTGGGGTGAGGGTAGGGGGTGAGGGAAAGAAGATCATCTTTAATTATATTTATTTTAATAATATTTTAAGTGAAACTTTGAACTGAATACAGAAGAAAAACTGAGACATGGATTTCGATTAGTTTAAGCTGCATTTTTTTTTTTTTTTTGGTCATTTAAAATCAATATGCTGAAGGTTAGGGTGCTTTATGTAAATTAAGGCACAGTAATTTGACACTGGGGAGCCTTACTTCCCTCCTCATAGGGAAATAACCTGCTCAGCTCTGTACCAGTATTCAGGTTCCCTCAGACCTGCCTGTGACAGCAGAATTACCAAAAACATGGCTGCATCTGCGGAACAATAGCCCAAATTAATCTGAGATACTTTTCATCAGGGCTACTCATCTTCTTTCAAGGAAAGCTCCAAAGACTTCTCTATCGTCATTCTCCCCAGGATAATTTGCCTCCTCAGAAGGGCTTTCTGCTCTCAGAGGTGTCCAGCCTGAGCACGTGGCTCCTGGACCCAGAAGGGGTCCGTATCCACCACAGAGTCCTGAGATAGACAGGATCCAACCACAGATTACTTGCCTGAACCCTTACTCAGTTTTAGATAATTCCTCCTAAGACTAAATAATTCTTTTTAACACAAGAATCTCCTTTGAATGAAAAAAAATGAAAGCAGTCAGTGAAAAATATTTTTCTAGTGGCTTCACAATTTCTGTCAAAATAATCTTTCACAAGGGAAGAATACGTACACACATACACAAATGAGATTAAGAATCATAGAACATACAGAGCATCCTGCTCCCAGAGATTTCAGCACTAACAGTGGTTCAGGCTGAAGCTTTACTTCTGAGGAACAGGGGCCAGTCTTTTCCTATTAAAATGACTGGGAACTTGTCACCTCTATTTCAGGTTGCAAATCTCAAACCCTACTTAAAAATGAATGTTTTCTAGTTTTGCTTTTGCACATTGGACAAAGGTTATACCAACGCTCAATAAGAAGGGTGCAGAGTCAAAGTAGGAGCTAAGGTAAAACATTTTATTTGATAAAACTTTATTATTATTATTATTATTTTATTATTATTATTATTATTTTGCTTTAAGAACAAATATGCAGCTCCCTTTGAAGTTCAGAAGAGCTATACAAGCCTACACTTGAGGGCAGAATTTGGCCCAATGTGATAACACAGGAACTTGCAACCTGAAAAAGGAGTGTATTTATTACATTTTAAAGAATGTGTGGGTTAAGTTAAAATTAGCCAGGAAGGATTAATGCCTCTGAAAAATTCTCCTTCTCCACATGCACTTCAGAACACTGTAAGAATTACAAGTAAACCCCACCTTTCTGCTTTCTTTTAAAGCATTGGACAAAATTTGCATTTTGGAGTAAGCCACTAGCTGGAGCTAAAGACCTGTAGAGCAAATTCAAAGGAAAAAAGCAAGGAAGGGCGGAAATCCACAAGCCTTATTTCTCTTGAGAAGAAATCCAGACTTTTTAAGGCCAGCCTCAGGCCTTGACTAAGTTTTGGATACTGACTGTCATCTATTAGAAGAGCAGATAGGCCAGCTAAAAATATGAAAACACTTGCATGCCTGAGTTCATGGCTAGCTGAACTAAACTGAAGCAAGGACATTTAATCACAAAATGAACCAAGACAAATGTATTAAAAAGAGCTTTTAAAATCACCCAAAGGAACAGTGAAACAATAAAAGAAAAGAAAACCTGGGATAATAAAGATGCAGAAATTCATTGTTTGATAGTGTTTTGAATTGAAAGAGAATAACCTAGAAATTTAAAATTACCTAACATCTGACATATTTGCTTGTAATTACTGGTATTACAAAGGCTCTTCAATATGTGGTCATGTAAACATTACCTAGGAAGATGTTTTAATGATATCAGATCTCTTTTTGTAGATAATGATCAATTTACCTGTGGCAATCAAATACTATGTATCAGGTGGGAGTGTAGCACTCCCTGCTTTTGAAGGGTCAAGGTAAAACAGAAAAACACATGCACATAAAAATATTTTTCACATGCTCCTAATTCAGCAACACATACACGGGATTTGATTGTGGACATAGTGCTTAGCACTTGGATGACTGATGAAAATGACAATCACAATGCATCGATACAGCTGCAAGCAAAACGCAGTGCCAGCCTCCCGAAACCTCATGTGCCAAACAGGATGCAACGGGCCAGATTTCCTTGTGGGCTTCCATGCAGGAAAACCAGGAGTAAAATGCTATTAGTGAGCCAGTAAACGTTTCTTAAGTTTGTTTGTGCCTTTTCTACACTCAGTTGCTGCCGATATTGAGGCTGGCAGGCAAGGCACTACATCTGGGGAAAGCACATAGAGGCAGAAGACGGATGTTTCCAAAGGGTTACACATGCTATGCTAACATAGCATGGCCTTCAGTACATGGTGGCATCTTGTTTTGAACTATGGATGACTAGCTATTGCCATCCATTTGTTTTAGGGATCAGTTGCTGTCCCAGTGGAGAACTGACCTCAGTAGCTGTGTGTGTGTGACCCAGCCAGAGACAATTCTTTGCTTTCCCGGATATATATTTTAAATGGCATTCTGCTAACGTTATGCCTTTCTGAAAACCTTAGATTTTCTTTCTCTAAGGATGAAAAAAAAATCCCCAAAGCTGCAAACGCACACCTTGAAATTAATGAATTCTGTTTGTTTTACATATGCAAGTATATCACATCTAAGACACTTCATTTATAACATCTAAATATAGTGAATGGGACATATTCATTTAAATATCTTAATATACAATTTAATCATTTTTATTTACATTCCTCAATGCATAGTGCTTGCTACATTAAACACAGGTAGCTCCTGTACCTTAAACTGGATCTTTCCTTTCACTCTTTAAACACTTCTGTTTTCACATGTGAACATGAGACTGACTCGGGAGAGGATTTTTGAAAAACAATTTCCATTCAACTACTTTCCCAAACCAATAGCCTGCAGACATTGTAAACAACTACATTTTCTCCACACTGACCATTAATCCTTCTCTTTGAATTGTCCCAAGAAACTCTGAGTCACCACCTCCAGAATTCTTCCACAGCACTGTGCCAAGCGTATTTACATATTATACGTATTACATCCTATGTTGCTGCATAGGATCCAGAGACAAATTGTGTTGTTTCAGTGCTCTAGGCAGCATTGCACATGAAGCTTTTATATTGATATACCTGACAATATAAAAAACTGATCTGTGAGCTGAGAAATTTCTAGGGAAGGTAACCTGACAAGAAGGAGACTTGCCTGCAAGAACAAGGAAAACATACATTTCCCCATGCCACCCTTCCCACTCTATCTTGCATATTATCCCACAGCAATTTCTCAGAAAGGAGAGGCATGACTCCTGTATGCTCTCCCCTTGGGAACTTGTCACAGCGATAGTGCGGCCTTGTGGTTCTTCGCAGTATGGCTGGGAGGTGCCACAAGAGAAGAGAGTTGTGCTGTATGGAAAAGCAGCATTTCTTTTTAAGAAAAGCAGGTGAGGAGCAAACCAGTAAGACTAATGTTTGTTTTGGAGTGGAGAGGCAGCAGAGGATTCAAAGGCACCAAGCACAGCATGCGAATGAGCACTGAAGGTTGGCTGGCTGGGGAGCGCCTCTTGGTACTGCGGTATCGCGTGTATCCGTAAGAACTAGCACCTATCATACAAAGACATTTGAGTCATTTACATAGCCTCATCAGCAGTGTGAAATGGCTCCTTGTGAGTCAGACATTTGGAAACAGATAAAGCCTGTAAAGAATGCTTCTTTTCTCCCTAAGAGATTAATGTAGATGTGAACACATTAGCGCTGTTTAAGGGAGAGTATACTCTTTGACAGATAACTGGGATTGGGAATATTAGATTACCAAATAATGGACCTTTTAAATTCTGTCATCATTACTTATCAGGTACATTAGTTTAAAACCTGCAATTTTGAACTTAGCATTATTGAGCTTTTGAAAGATTAAATTACTGAGCTTTTGTTTGTGAATGGCTCTGTGAAATTTCCTGAAAAGGATAGTCCTCATCCTTCATTGTGTAAATGTGAATACCAAATAACATACTTTATTGATATTTACAGACATACAAATGATAGGACTAATGCACCCTAATGTCTGTCTACCTCAGTGAAAAGGCAGAGGGTTGTTAGATAATATGGTTGCACTGTATCTCTTTTGTAAACCCATTTGGAAGAGTTAGTTTTACCTCCCCCCTTCCTTTCCTGAAAACCTAATTCTTACAAGTAGCTCCTCATAGGCAGGCTTGCAGTACAGGCTTTCTTATAAGGGTTGCTTTCTTTTATCCATTAGGTATATCAAAAAATACAAAAAATTGAGTTACAGAGATAGCCTGCATGTGTAAGTGGGCAACAGAGCCATTCATGTAAATGCATTTTTAAACATTGCTATTTATAAACACAGTAGTATTAGATAGGAAGGATAAAGCCCCACATTCAGAAAGTGATCAGACTCAGTCAAACGGTTAGGAACAAATTATCCTGCTCTGCTGTTAGTGCATTTCTCTTAGAGGTTTCAGGAACCCAGTGATTTTGTGAGATCTGTTCTAACAGTCCTTGCAAGGTGCTCAACCACTCTGAAGATACAGGTACTAACCAAACCTTGGACATGGTAATCCGTGACCTTCTTCCTCTTCATTAAACCGAACTGTGAGATTGACTCTTCAAGGCAGGATTTTTAAAGCTGAATAGGAAAGATACTCTCACAGATCCATTAGACATGTAATGTGAATTGGGCATTTTTCTTGTACCAACACCTTTGAAAAATCCCACTGAGTTTTTCAAAGTTGTTTGGTGAAAGCACAACTTAATTTTTTTTTCTAACTTTTCCAACTTTGTAAGAAGCCAATGAATTAGTGAGACAATGAATATAAACTGTGATAAGCTCCAGCCATGAAATGCAAAAAGAACGTGTTTGTGAGAATATACATTTGTTTAAGGAGGTAGATACAAATTATGCTCATAAAACAAAATCAGAGAAAAAGGAAGATATACTGTAAATAACCTTGACTTCCCATTAGACCCCAAATGTAGGTACCGCCTATGCCCAAACAACTCTAAACACTTGGAAACAGTTTAAAATATATTTTGTTTTGGTTGTGCAGTTTTTATGTTTTCATTTGTTTTTGTTTTTGTTTTTTTTTTGTTTTAATTACCATGTTTTTTTTTCTTGCCTCTGAGATAAAACCTGTTATATTTGGGAACCAGACTTCAAACAGATGAATGTTCTGTATATGTTAAAAGAAAGAGAATGATTTCAAAAACAAAGTCTAAGTCTCTTCTTCTGAATGATGCTTTCTTCCCTCTTCCCAAACAAACGAAGTTTGCTTTCAATTCAGATGCATAAAACTGGACATCTATTCAACATATCAACTCAGCTAACAGTCAGGAGCATACTCTCGATACAATATTCATGAATTGCTTATCAGACCAAGTTTAAAAGCCTACCAAACTCTTGTATGTTCTTAGGTGTCTTTGACACAGAGAGAAGCTTCATTGTTACACTTGGGTGTTTGTAAGACTTGCAAATTGTCACACAATCATTAAAAAAACAACCACGTTACTCAAGAAAAATGTGTTTCATTCTCTCTTTAAATTATATTACTCTTGTTAGCAGTCATTGAGACAGGGAAAGATCAAAATAATATACCTAACACCTATTTTTTAATTTGGAGAAATTAGGTTTAATCTCACCTAAATTGTTCCGCGTATAATTTGTCACATACAAAAGACATTATTTTCTATATATTTAAGCTATGCCTGCTATTTACTGGGTTCCTAAATCATTGCCTGTACATAACTCTGTGATGGTACATTTTAAAAGATAATAAGCACATGCAAACAAAGGAAAAATAATCAAGCCAAAATGAATATATTTGATTTATTAATCCCAAATTAACAAAGCTATTGATAAGAAGAGCACCAGATCATGAGGTTCATGGAAACATGAGTGCCTCAGTGCTTTAACATGTTTATGCAAAATGAAATGAATCCATCTAGCTCATTCCAGCCAAGGCCATCTGCCTGGGTATTTGGTGAGCAAAGTGGTTTGGAGACCCATAAATGTTTTTTGTTGCCTTTATAATCTCATTTCTATAAAGTTTGTTAGTTTACTGTCATGTTAAAAGCTCATTATCACTTTAATTTCTAGATCATGATTCTCATTAATTGACACTGAAAAAAGGCTTAGGTTTTGAGCTGTGTGTAGTGCTAGAGAGCTTGCATGAGTATCAAAACAGGTTCTTTCTGCTATGTTCCTTAGAGCATAACGTCTCAGCACCACAGGTGGGGAATGTCTTCTGCTTGTAAGCAAGCAAGGCTGTTTGAAATGAAACCTTTTCTATTCAAGATGAAAATGTGCAAGCTCCTCAACATTAACTTGCTCAAATGTACAGAGACCTGTTTAAAGATCACATGATAGTAAACAGCCTGCTCATAGCTTCCCAAAAGAGGTTTATTTATTATTGATTCCAATCAATATTTTGGTGCCATACACAACACCACAAGTACCCAGTACCACTTATGCTGGCTAAAAGACAAGATCATCTCCTACCCAAAAGAATTTCACAATACCCCAGTGAAGATGACGTGAAAGTAAGGAAAATCCGATTTTCATTTTCTCTACTTTGACCTCCTTTTC
The DNA here is from genome assembly GCF_011077185.1 of Oxyura jamaicensis. NCBI lineage: Eukaryota > Metazoa > Chordata > Aves > Anseriformes > Anatidae > Oxyura > Oxyura jamaicensis. Next base: position 29,638,833 of record NC_048898.1, on the reverse strand, counting down.
TTTCACTCTGGCAAATCTTTACATAAGGAAATGATCAAATGAAGTCTTTAACCCCATGTCAGCTGTACACTAGCCTTGCAATGCCCAGCTGCAAGAGCCTTTGTCTATAGGGAAAATGTGTTACCTTGCATGGGTGGGCACCTCGTATGAATAATATTTACACACCTATGCACTAGCAATGTTATTTATGTTTATAAGTAAAGAGTCTTTAAGAAAGTGAACCATAAATGTATTTTATTATAGGACATAGAGTAGAAAGATTACATATTAATAGCAACAGCTGGGAAAGAAACATGACAGGCAGGGACAAAGGAGAGTAAACAAGAGAGGCAGAATTTAAAAATGGCAAAGATGCAGGCAAATATTTGTGCAGGCTAGCTAATGTCAACCTACCCCTGCAATGCCTGGGGCATGTGGCCCCTTAAGAAGGACCCTAAACCCAATACTGTCTGTCTCTCAAGGGAAAAAGGCTTAACTAGAAAGAGGCCCAGTACTTTGGGAAAGAGGAGCTATTTCTCAAAATGGTGTTTAGAGTGGGGTCCTCCAAGACACACTTGGGGCACTTGGTATTGTTAAATACAAAAAAAATAAAAGCACAGACGCTAGGGTGCTGTGCTGGACAGAAGCCTCAGTGGGGAATTTTAACAGAGAAGAAAGGTTGACACACCTTCCCTGAAGGGTTGGTATTTTGTTAGGTGTAGAATTAAAATGCAGCCAAACAGAAATATTGCACTTGAAAAGATAAAGATCATGTAAGTTCAGGCCTCAAGTGACTGTATTTAAGGCTCAGGTAAACGTGAAAGCAGAAATGGAGCAAATGCTATTGGAAGACAAGATGCAAATTGCAGTCTAATCTCCCTGCAGTGATCAGCACACCCACTTTATCTGGGTTCCATCTGTCATCTGAGCTTCAAGTTTACAGGCAAGGTACTGTCTGTCCTGAAATCTACATAGCCTATGTATTCAGTTTTCTGTCATGGAGTCTCCTCCACTGAGATAACTGGTCTTTTTATTTGGGAAAAGCTAAGGAAAATTATTTACACACATACTGGAAAAGAGTACTTTTCTGTCTCTCTTTATTTAAAAAATAAATAAATTATATGACATTTTGAAAGTTTTAATTTTAGAATGGGCAGGAAATACAAATTCCAAGTGCAGAAAAAATGTTTTAGATCAGTTTGTTTCAGATGATGGTGACAAGAGTTGAATGGAACAAAAAAAGAACATTGGATTCACAGTCTAGTGACCACAAACTAGTGGTCCTAGAAGGTTTTGTTTTTGTTTTTTTCCTAGTAGATCATAAAACTCACTTTTAAAGAGCCTACTGTATTATTAAGCCAAATATATATATATTAAAGCATAAAAGCGTAGCTGCTAGGGTTCTGTGCTGGACAGAATCCTCAGTGGGGAATTTTGAAGGAGCAGAAATGTTGACATACTTTCCCTGAGCACCACTACAACAGTGAATCTCAAAGGCTTTTCCTCATTTTACATGGGATTTAATTTTGACACAAAAGTTGTTCTATGCTTCCAATAAAGGGTCAGGAGTAGCAAACCTGGAACCAGTCAGTACATGAGACACAAAAACATAAGCCCATGCTGCCTACACTCGGTGCCAGGCATTTCTACCTAATTGCACCTAGCTGGTCATGCAGCAGACTGGGGAAAGGCCTTTGTGTTCACGTTTTACCTCCAAAATCAACTCTGCATGGAACCCAAGACGGCCTTATGCTTGTTAGATAAGAACAGCCACGGCTGACTTGGGTATTATCCCCAACATAAAAACCCTGAATTTATACATGTCTGTAAAATGTGTGAACCTTTTTATTTATGCATGTATACTTTTGCAAAAAGAGGCATCACTTCTGAAATGCGGTGCCTCTGTGAGCAGGCCTCTGATGACAAGGTCGAACCACCTCTAAGTAAACCCGCTGCTGCTCTTTATCCACTTATTAAAATGCTTCTAAAAAAGTAGAAAAACAAAGTGCCAAAAACTTGAATGGAACAGATTTAAACTCCTAAGCCCTATGTGAAACAGGTGTTAAATCTAGATGCAATGTGCATTATGTGACCACCTGTGCTCATCTTATTCTGTCCAAAACAATATCCTCTGCAGGTGTGCAGGAGAAGCAGGAATGTAACAGTGCTTTAGAGTAAGGGGAGAAAGTGGCAGCTTTGGCTGAGGCTCTCACATCAAGTCTGCAGTCAAAGAATGCTCAGCTGCGTGCCAGAGGATGACCAGGGCTGTGTGCAGAAATTTCTGGGAACCACATGCAGGTGTGTACACTGAGAAACACCTTCTGCTGGCTAGATCTCTCTCCGTACTGCTGGTCCATCTGGAAATGACGGCACATGCCAGTTGCAATATTTACTGGGGTTATTAAAAAGATCAATTAGACAGCATCTTTAACACATCATATTTATGAGAGGATTCCAATATTTCATTTCCTTTTCACTTTATTTTTTCTTTCTGTTTCATCAGTGTCTGAAGAATGCAGATGAGATACTAATTATGGTAATTCAACCCTTAGCTGCTCCCAGTGGCTAAAGTTCAACTGGAGATCAGAGGGGTTTGTATGGAAAAGTGATAGATTTCACCAGTGATCCTGGTTTCTCAGCTTCTATGGAGCACCAGGTCCATCAGAAAAGTGCTCCTTGCTCCATGAATACACAGTATTCTTTCTTTGTGTGTCCAAAGTTTATTAAAACTGTGAGTGAGACCCTGGAAAACTTTGCTCAAACTTGCTGCAATATTTCCTGTATGGGGAATGTGCCATTTATATACCTCTTGTTCAGCTGAGATAGGTTTTTGGCACCACTTCTGCACAGTGACCTGCATCACTTCCCCACAGATATTTGGAAGGTAGGGCATCCACACCAAGGGGAGAGATATACTTAGAGCAGTAGCAAGACTTTGTTATTCAAAACACAGTTTGAAAATGGCTGTAGGAATTTAATTAGAAACTTCCATTAGGAGATTAGATGACTAGAACAAAGAAAACCAGTGAAAAGGCTTCTTATTAAAACCAGTAGCACTGCAGAATATTGATAATTTAACAAAGGAATGAGTGGATATGCATAGCAAATTATTAAAGGTTATAGATAAATGGCCAAAATTTGCTTAGTTTCTGGTTATCCCAGTAAATACAGAAGCCAGTGACAGATGATGTCACACAGTCCCTGCCTGGGCAGAATACAGTGACTGAGGACAGCTGGAGGTATTACACTGCAGAGCTGAGCAGAGCTATGTGTTAGCTATTTGCATCTTTTAGCCCTAACGCATAAATGAAGTGTGAACAAACCCATATAAATCCACAGACTGTATCATCCCATCTAGCCCCCAAAATTAGCAAATGTAAACTCCTCTGATGAAGAATGAGTTAAAGAATGGAAAAAAAAGGGAGTTTAAGCATGGAAAATGACTGGAGAGAGAAGAGTCTCAGAGCTCTGTGACAATGCAGAATCCCCAAATAACCCTCACTGGATAATGTCAGCTCAGGAGAGCCTATGTCCTAGGAAATTCTCCCTCGCAAACTGCCTTGCTGGAGTCAGCAACTTTCATAGTGAATCAAAAAATCAACTAATGATTTAGGACTGAAGTTGGACCCAGTTCTACTAAGTTCACCTTCCTGTAACTCAAACAAAAGCTCACTTCTGGGGAGAACTTAGTATTTATGCACTTGTCCTGCTGTGTCCCATGCTGAGAGGTCTATATTCACATCAGCCATCAAACCCCAACTCCTTGTGGTTCTGCCCTCTACACAAATCTGACCGGTGCCTGGTTTTATAGTTTATACAACTAGAAGCCTAGTCCTTAAATCACTTTTTTCTGACACAGTCTGGCCCACTTTTGAGTCTGCATTTCAGTTTTTCAGGACTTATTCAAGAGAGGTCAATGTGTTTGCAGTATGTATGGGACTAATAAATGAATGACACACAAATTGTCTCTTTATTTTCAAAACAGAAGTGCTAGATTTTTGAAATTGTTAAGCCTAAGACTGTTGGTTATGTTTGTACAACAGTGCAACACTGAGCTAGCCCAGGGCTAATTAGCCAGCAAAACACTGTTGATGTAGGCATGTTGCTACCAGTATCTAAGATAGGTCATGTGGAGTTTGATCAGATATCTTTGCATGATACTTCAGAAAATATAGAATGAAAAACTGTGCTTTTTAAAAATGCTTCATGTACCAGGGATACACGGAGTGTTTAGTTCAGACTAGGTAAGCTGAACAGTCTTTCATTTCAGTTGTGGACCCCCACAAAGCTACTACTCTTCTTCATGAGACTAATGTGACAAATAAAGAGCCAGCTTTGCTGGAGATTAATGGATCTACAATTACCTCAGTATTAGCTATACTGTAAACCAGGTAATATGCATCATCCTGCAAATGTGAAAGCCAAAGGAGTTCACCTGGCAATGGCAAGAATTCAGCTATTTTTGTCTACAGAAGAAAAGGAAGTAGAATTAGCACACAAAGATTTATAGAGACAAGTTTCCTAATTATTAATACAAGAAAGCATTTTAATGGTTACCAGTTAATAAAAGGTTAATGAATTTGAATATTTCCAAGAAAAAAAATAAGGGTATTACAAGATGAATAGATAGCTAGATGGATGACTGTAAAATACTAGAAAATTGCTGATTGCTTTGCTAAAGGGCAGAGGCAAATTACAATCGTTGTCTTTTGTTCTTGTGAACCCAAGGCATTTAATTTTTTTTTTTTTTTTTTGTCAAGTTATTTCAAAATGAACCATACAAGAAACTGTGATGTCCCAGGAAAAAGTTAATATAACCCAGGACATGTAAATAGGTCATGAAGATCACTTGAAGCGATCCTGAAACACCCCAATATATTTGACTGCTTCACAGGCTTCACAGAGTATGGAAAAGGCGAGACAACACCTGTCTTTAAACAATACAACAGGTTATTTTTACAGTAACACAAGCTTCCTCCAAAAAGAAAATTGTATAGCTACTTCAAGATAGTATCCATCCAGCTCAGTAACATGAAAATAACAAATTTTAGTCTTCTACTATCCTTGTTGATGAAACTAAATGGGGCTGTCTACTTAGAAAAACAATGAATAAGGAGGAGAAGCATGTAATGATGGCAGAACAGATCCAAAACAGAACTTGCTTGGTGCTAATGTCTCTGTAACAGTCTACTATCCTCTTAAACAAGCAAATATAAAACTAAGCCACACCTCACAACCCTTTCATTGTTTCAAAAGCCTGTCATGGTTCCTAGGAATTATTTTAATAATACTGTGATCATTCTTTTCAGAAACTCTGAAGAAGAAACAAACTTTCTCTCTGAAGAAGAATGAAACCAACTCTAGTCTTTGAGTTCACTACACAGAAAGCACTGTTGCCTTAGCTGGATTCCCATAGCAGCTAAAAACTTCTTGTCCTAGTGGTAACCTGCAATAATATGCCTTTTTATCTTTTGTACTTCCTTCTGTCATCACGAAGTATGATGACATCATGCAAGTATATAATAATGCTTGGGACTGACCCCCATTTTTGCCATGTTTGAGGGCTCCCTTGTGTTGAAGCTCAGCAATAGCAGGCCAGTCTTCTCTGGTGCTCTCGTTAAATCTCCCACTAGTGACACCGGGGTGAGCCAGGGTGGCAGCCCAGTAAGCTCTCGTGGCACCTTTCCTGAAGATGACATGCTGAGAAGGAGCCTGTCCCAAAAGCAAGGGGGGCCCTTGGGGCAACTGGGATCTTTGGAAGTCAGCAGTCTTGGACACCTTTGTGGGCCCTTTCTTCTTTAGGGATTAGCTCCTTGAAATTCCACTCAAAATAACTCCAGTATTCCCCTAACCACACAGTATCTGCCTCAAACTTATGTTTATATGGTAATATTTAAATTACAAAGTACTAGCCTTTCACCTTTAGGTTCCTGACTGGATTCAAACTCTCCTCCCATGGGAAATGAGTTTGGTGGCCTAAGCTGAGTCTCGAGTAGACAAAAGTCCTTATCTCCAAACTCCAAACATAATTCAGCACAACATGGCATGATTGGAAGTCCCTGCTCAGGAAAAGACAAGGAATGAGCTTGTGTCAAAAGTAAATTACCTAAGTAATCAAATCAATACTGAATTCAAAGTGGAAATATCAAAATTATCAGGTAGTGCTGTGGAGGCTATAAAATTGCTGTTTAGCACAATGTTTTCCAGCTATATTCAAAATGAGAAATGTCATTTAGAACAGATAAACTACAAAAAATGAGGTCAAAGCTGCAAAGAAGCATGAGCTGAGAACCTTAATAAATTAAAAAAAAATTATTGAATAGCACCTTATCTCCCTTGGAAGAATGCATTCAGTCTGGAACTGTGTGCATCTTCCCCCCCTCCCACGTACAAGGCAAAGAATGGCCACGATCTGCATCTCAGATACATTTGAAGATGGCTGAGCATGGGGTAGAAATATCATTTAGAGATGAGCCTTTAAGCAAATTTGATGGGTTTAAAATTGGACACTGTAAATAACTGGGACAAAATATGGCAAAATAACTACAAATGACAAAAAAATCTATCTTTAAGTTATAAGAGATTAGAGGAAATACAGAAAAGTACAGTTCTGTTCTTGGTTTGGAGGTGATAAAAAGATGTAACAGGCTGTGAACCTCTTCACCTGGTAATGAAAAAAGCAAAAAAAAAAAAAAAAAAAAGTGGCTCTTACTGGAAAAAAAAAATAATGTTATGTTATGATCCTTAAACCATTTCCTGGTCAAGTTAATGTGACATTAGATATTCACTTCTTCCCTGCCTGCTTCCTTTATAGTCTCTACCCTTTTCTTGCAGCAAAATGGATGACAGTTTCATTACAGAATGGCATCACTTATCAAACTTTGAATTACTGATCATAAAAATATCGGTTATTCTTTGAAGGATTGTTTGAGCACTCTTTTTTATGATTTTTTTTATCAGCATTACTGTTTAGTGCAACATACACAAGGGGTTGAGGGGGAAAGTGATGGTACAAAGAAATCAAACCTGGCTGAAGAGCTATGAGTTTGCAATACCCTACCCATACAAACAAGCTTCTATCGCAGTTATAGACAGCAGAAATAAAAGGCAGCTTTTTGGCTCACAGCTATAGAAAAAAAAAAAAAAAAAATTATCATAGTGATGAAGTTCCTCAGCCATCAACAGAGCTGTGATAACGCTGTTTGATGATGATTTTCCCATGAATGTTAAACAGCCGCCACTGCGGAGGAAAAGGAGCTTATCTGCACCTAATACTGATCTCTAATTCCTGCCCTTCTTGAACCATCCATTTTCTAACAGCATTAACTGGCAAATTTACATCCCATCTTAATGCTGCTAAAGAGGACAGGAGATGAAGAGTAAATGACAGCAGTGTAATGAGGATGGCTTTTTTCTCCTTTCTCTTTAATGGCTGAAGATTTACACAATTGTCTGTAAGCTTATATAGAGAGCTTACCTGAACCTTTTGCCAGCATGGATTCAACTTACAGGAGCTTTTGTTAACTAAATACACATAAATATTTTTAAGGAGGTTTAATATTGTGACTTCAAAGAAAGCTAAAAGACAGGAAGAGAAAAAATATTTTTTAGCATTTTGCTTGTGGATAAAAATTGCCAATATTTCTGTCTTAAGCAGATGCAGTTGTATTTCCAAAATACAAAAATCTGATTTTAATTTAAAATATATATATATATTTTTGAATTATTATTATTTTTTATGAGGTAGAAGAAGAATCTATTTTCAGGTTACAGAATTTTGGTGAAGAATTATCTCTAAAACTCAGATATCAATGGTTATCCAAATACATTATGTAGAGCTGTGTTTCATATGTCACTCACAATATGGATTACTTTCTGATCATGTAGCTTCCATCAAAATAGAAGGGACTACATTGCATGGCAGAAAGGAGAGTAAGAATGGAATGTTCTAATATACGAAACCACAGCAACAGTACTTGACCAGATTCAGTCAAAGTATTTCTATACATCCAGATGATAATTTCAATGGAAATTAGAACCAGTTCAAGATGTGCTGTTGATATTCAAAAGGCTCTTGGTCTGGCTCAGGCTTTTGCTCACATTTAAAAGACTAAATTTAATTAGCAAGATTTTTTTTTAAAGATAGACAGCAATTTTTTCCAATTCTTAATTTAGTTCATATACATTATTTCTCCAGGGTGTGTAAGAAGGGCTGTACTTAAAAGGAAAAATGCAAAATATTGTTCAGAAATGCAAGGGTGCAGGCTTCAACTCCCTCTACATGAGTTTAACCCAGGGCACCATACATGTCTGGAAGATGTGCAAGACAGGAGACTTACTGCTTTTTAAAGACTTTTTTTAAAATAGTCTATTAATTTTATTCTTCATAAGCTTCATTGTTTGTTTAATGCATATAGTGACAATGTCACAAATATTAAATATGTACTAGATACATATACATTTATTCATGTATATACATCTACACACACATGTAACAATGTATCAAATATATATGAAAAATATAAATGTCTAGCATAATAAATATTCAGATTTTTTTTATTATTTTTCTTTCAGTAAACTTGGTATATACACACTTTTTCTCGATAGAAAAACTGTAAATGTACCTTGACAATAGCTTCTCAGCAGTCTGTTACTGCATGTCTGCCCATTTACCTGTCATTACTAATCTAATGAAGTTTCTTTCATGAGTCCTGAACCACTCTTGTTTTAGAAATGAGAAAAGCCTGGAGTCCCGGGCCCACTGGGAGCGTTGGCTATGGTGAGCTATGTTCCTTGAAGAACATGCACCTCAAAATACACATTGCTTTTTATGCTTTAATATAATAACTGTCATCTAAATTTATAAAACATATTTAAGACTCCAGGGCCTAGATTTTCAAAAATGTGTAGGTTTTTAAAGTTTGTTTTACTACTTTTAATTATTTAGGTTCATGTTTTGAAGCCATTAGGACATACAGTAGATAGAATCCAAGACACTCAAAATGCAATGTACAGCCTTTATTACTGAATTATATTCTTTGCCATTAGGTCTAAATGGAAATTTGTGTGCCTCTCTTCTGATCTGCATGAATCTTTTGATCCTAAGGAATTCATAAAATAAAGGAAGCTACTGTCCAAAACAACCTAAATAATTTGTACTTCAATTCAATCTACTCAGCCTTTGTTCTCAGAAAAATGGCCATAACTTTCTTCTAACCTCTAAACACCTTAATTCCCTGTTATAACTGAATCTCATAGAGTCAAATAAAAACAGCACCTACCCAGAATAAATAACAAGTTCATGTCAGTGCTTCTGTTTATTAACTTGGGGAACTATAGGCCAGTCAGTCTCACGTCTGTGCCTGGATATATTACGGAACAGATCCTCTTGGAAACTATGCTAAGGCATATGGAAAATAAGGAGGACATTGGTGACAGCCAACATGACTTCACTAAGGGAAGATCGTGCCTGACAAATCTGGAAGTCTTCATGATGGGGTTACAGTATTGGTGGATAGGGGAAGAGCAACTGACATCATCCGCCTGGAATTGAGTAAAGCATTTGACAGTGTCCTGCATGATATCCATGTCTTGAAATTTGAGAGACATGGATTTGATAGATGGACCACTCAGTGGGTACGGAATTGGCTGGATGGTCACACTCAAAGAGTTGTAGTCAACACAATTGTGCAGGTGGAGTCTAGGGACAAGTGGCATTCTTCAGGGGGCAGTACTGGGACCACTGCTGTTTAACATTCTTGCCAGTGATACGGACAGTGAGACTGAGTGCACCTGCAGCAAGCTTGTCAATGACACCAAGCTGTGTGGTGTGGTTGACACGTTGTAGGGAAGGGATGCCATCCAGAGGAACCTGGACAGGCTTGAGATGTGGGCCTGTGTGAACCTCATGAGGTTCAACAAGGCCAAGAGCAAGGTCCTCCATCTGGACTGGGAAAATCCTAAGCACAAATAAAGGCTGAGTGGAGAATGGATCGAGTGCAGGCCTGAGAAAGACTTTGGGGTGTTGGTGGATGAGAAGCTCAGCACAAGCCAGCAATGTGTACTTGCAGCCCAGAAAGCAAATTTCAGAGGCTGGGAATGTACATATAACCAAATTTTGTGTTGAACTGTCATTTGAGCATCATCTAAGCTTTCACTATGGTTGGCTTTTCAGCAGGTAGAAGTGTCCTGTTACTGACAAGTTTGCCTCTCCTAGGGCAAAACAAAAGTTCTTCCAATAGAATCACTTTCCTCACTTTTCAGATCTGAAATAACCACATGCATATTAATTCATCTACCTAGATGCTGTTTTAGTACTCTCCAATCTAACTTTCCTGGCAGTCCATCCTTCAATGTTACATGTGAGTTCCTGGAAATGATAGGACAAGGGCACACAGGTAGAGGCCTGAGCTCAAGAGAAAACTAGAATCTTCAGTACACATCAGCATAAAGAGTTACAGGACACTGGAAAATAATTTAGGCTTGTTCAGCCAGGAGAAGAGAAAGCTCTAGGGAGATTTAATTGAAGCCTTTCAGTATATAAAGGGAGCTTAGAAGAAAGATGGTAAAGACTTTTTACCATGGCCTGTAGTGACAGGACAATGGGCAATGGTTTTGAACTGAACGAGGATAGATTTACATAGGATATAAAGAATAATTTTTTCAAGATTAGAGTTGTGAGACACTCAGCTTGCTCAGAGAATTTGTGGGTGCCCAATCACTGCAATTTAGGTTGGATGGGGGCACTGAGCAATCTGATCTAGTGGGAGGTGTCCCTGCCCATGGTAGGGGGGTTGGAACGAGATGGTCTTTGAGGTCCCTTCCAACACAAACCATTCTGTGATTCATGTCTCACTGTCTATCCAGGACTGTTATCCTGAAAGAATCTCACTATAACTAGGTAAGAATTTTTGATAAAACGCTATTTCCAGGAAAAAAAAAATAAAATAAAAGTGTGATTTTCATTAGAAATAAACCTTTATCATTTCATTGTAAAAATATAATTCACTTTGAAATAAGAAGAGGTTTGAGGTTCTCTTCTCTTCTCTTCTCTTCTCTTCTCTTCTCTTCTCTTCTCTT